>NW_017802614.1:282316-312436 GCF_001625305.1 Branchiostoma belcheri | reverse complement strand
AAGGAACTCGTAATGAAACTCAGAATGACAACCGGAGCCGTTAAATGGAATCAGACGTTAAAAATAACTGCTGAAGTACCTCCCCGCATGTGCAAGTCATCCTTATTGTCACTTCCTCCATTTTCCGCCGATTCTTCGTATAAATTGGGGAAGTAAAGGTCTGAATCCGCGGTATTTGTAAGTTAGAAGTAATATACGCCGAAAACAACCAACACAAAGGTTGCGCAACAGTACGTTGACCCCTGACCCATTGGCTAACCAGGAAGTGCCGATTACGTGTCCTGTGAACGCGTACTAAAGTATCCCCCCAGCGGGTCCCACCAGGCACGATAATGAGACGTTGATTGACGGCACATGTGGTTCACATCTGAACAGTTTCAAAGAAAGAATTTATCGACACCCCTCTGTGTGAAAGGTCAGATCAGTGGTCGCGACCTCAATCGTCCTTATACATGCAAAGGTCAAAAGCTGAGGCCCACTTTCACACTGAAAGGGGTGTCCATCGGCGGTCTAAACGCATCATTTTCACGCACTAAAACACACATACTAAAAAACCAAAACAACGTGCACCATCTACAGCCCAACAGCAAAACGTATACCAAGTCCCAGACATATCCGTCCACCCAAACGCGAGAAACGGGTGCGAACGCAATTTTCGTCTTCCCTCACAAAACCTCCGCGCTCGGGATATACATCCCTACCCGGAGGTAAGAACTAAGTCTTTGCCATTGTAAATATTTTTTAAAGTAACTGAATGTTTTAATAGCCAGAAATTAATTATGTCACATGATATTTTGTATTCCTGAGCCTGGCAAAAATATGGAATTAAACCACTAGATAGGAACAGTGTCATTGAATGAATTAATGTATAAATCAATACCAGTAAGAAACATGACCAACATATATTCAGCTACAGTACTAGTTTAAATTAATGCTCGTGTATAGGCCCAGGGTACCATTACCATCTTTATCTAGTACAACAATCATAGCTCGTAAACTGTTTCTGTCACTCCAGAGCCTAATGTCTATATTCACATTCCCATGTCGTGTAAGGCTGTTATGTGATTTCATAGACCGTCTCCAAAAATGAGCTCCAGTGCAGCTTGGACGTCTCCACCTGTGGCCTGCAGGGCTCGCAAACTCAGGGCATCGTCTGTGATCCCCATCTCACGCATCTGCTGCAGCTGGGACTGAACACACACGCACAATATTAGAACAGAACATCAGACTAGAAACTAAAGGTAGTGCAGTGGGCAGTGAAGCTGAAAGGGTTGTCAAAGTCTGCTGTCAGTGAAGAGTGGATAAAACAAGACAGTGGGGTGGCCTGCAGAGAAGGGAACTGGGATTTATCAATTGTTCCAGTCACATTCACAAGTGTCTACATCACCACCTGAACACCAACACACCACATGTCATGGGAAACCATGCATTACTGACTCCACACCAGCAATGTTTTGTGTGACAACCAGTAGAACTGGTACCTGGGTGGCAGCTGTCAGGGCTTGCTGCATGGCCTGACTGAACAGGTCCTGGGTTATCATTGGTTGAGAGCCTGCAGCTTCTCCTCCACTGGCAGACGCTGTATTAGTAGAACTAGTGGGTGTGGTGGCAGAACTAGATCCACTTGTGTTAGCAGTCGGTCTCTGTACAGCAGACGACATGCAGGACTATAAGTCACACAACTGTCCTCATACCACCATTTTAAAACAAGATATCAGTAGCTACTAGATGTGCTAAATGCAAAGCAAGACTTGTACATCAGCCAGAGTTGTACATGTATTTAGATCTTAACTGGAGATTTACCGAACACTAATTATCACTTAAGATAATGGTACATAGAACCATCACATTTTTCTGTAACAGTAACACTGAACACACTCCAGTTTTGCCATACCTACCAAACATTAAGAGGCAAAGACTTTATATCACAATTACTGACTCCATTCACACCACAGAATTACCCACCTGTAGCACCTCCTGTCCACCCTGTGGCTGCATGTTCATGGCTGCTGTTGCTAGTGCAGAGGCCAGCTGTACAGGTGTGATGGGGCTGGGTGTGGCAGCCTGGGAGTCATTGCCTCCTACACCCTGTAACAAGTCAACACCTGTCTGAGGATGTGCACACTCAAACAAGTTGTTCATAGGTTTGTAGTTCAATCCTAAATATAGTTTACTGCCAGCTACAATGTACGGATACCATTTAAAGAAAAAGGCAATAAGAACCAGTGGAGGGGGATCATGGTTCACACTGCAGCCTTTGTGTTGAAAATAGTGAAGCATGTGAGCAAGGGACATTCTTACCTGGTCAGCTGTCTCCATATCCTCGTCCTCAGAGTCCATCCCAAACAACCCCCCTCCACCTGAACTGGACCCCCCCTGAGCTCCCCCTGATGCTGCTTCCTCGTTCACAGCAGTGGCGATCAGGGTGGCAGCCTGCACCAGGCAGGGGTGGGCAGTCACTATCCTGTAGAGAGGAGCACGACAACATGGCTGAGAAATGGTCACCTTTAAGACAGAGCTTCAGTCCACACGTATTCCCCAAACATCAAACATCTATTGATTTAGAGCAAAATGGAAAATTCAATACTTTGTGTAGATCGAGGTCTCAGATAGGAAGAAACATAAAAATCTTACTTCTGCACTTGAGCTGGGTCTGCCAGGTTCATTAACAGCTCTCCATCTCTCAGCAAAGCTAATGATGATAGAAAAGCAAAGATTTTTAGAAGTCAAGATTAAGCACCTGCAAGAAAGGTACCCATTGAAAGTACAAAAAAATGATGTACATATAGTCAATGCTATCAGTTTAAACATGTATTTTAGAAATATGCAACTACAAACAACAAAACTAACCCAGTGCAATTTGATCAGAAGCCAGCCCTGGTGTTGCAGCTATCACACTCTCCATTGTTACAGGATTGCTCAGGACTCGTTGTACCTGCAAAGGAAAGCGACATATAATGTGCATCATTACACTTTCACTACGGCTCAAAAACTCTTTGACCAAAAGTAGCGCAAATGGTCTTCTTCATGATACAGTGTGTAACTTGTAAGTGAGGACCTGACTGCCTGCAACTTGTGACATTCCGGACATGTGGTCCATCAATATTCATTGAACTAGGACAGGGCCGATAATGACTTCAAATTACCATTTTGACAATGAGTCTGACCCATTGTCATGTTTATTCTGGAAGGTCACATTTTCTGGGCAGTGGGGTTTTCTGTTTACTAGTACTTGTTATACCAAGGACATTATACAGAATATCCTTGGTTATACCAAGGAGCGTTACTAGTATACTAAGTACTGTACAAAAGGGTATTTCTCACTATTTCCCTGTGGGCCGGGTTGAGCAGGGCAGACTGTAGGGCCACCAGGAGTTGTCTCACAGCAGTACCTCCAGCTGCTTCTGTACATCAGACAACAACAAAAAATACATATCACAGCCATTGAAATGCATACAAACAAATATAGTAAAGAAATGTTGAAAATACAATGTACATGTAACACCATCTGGTTTGAATTTTATTAAAGATTCTCGTAATAAAAGTCTACTTAATCCACTTTACAAAAGTTTATGGTGAGACGGGTTCAACAAATGCAGTAAGTCTGGAATATTAGTTACATAATTTTGGTACCTGGTTGTTGTTGGTTCTCAGTTGTGCGTTTCCTGAGAACATGCACAGTGCTACCCTTTGATACTCCATAGCTTTCCAATGTCTTGTTATCTCTTAAGCAGCGTCCACAGTAGATGAGTTCTGAAAATACACAGGATCCAGTTTCAGAAATTTAACCTTTTGGCATTGTGAAATTCAGCTTGTTGCAAGTGATGCAAATATTTTTCTGAAACTGGAAAAGAATGGACCCATATCCTATATGGACACTGCCAGGACCCTTTTTCCTGGTGGCATCTTCTTCACAAAGACACCAGGGCTGGCGCAGTTGACAATTTCAAGGTTAGATAGAAGTACAACATCAGCAAGAAAAAAATACAACTCATAACCCAAAAATCTCATCTATAAGTTAGTATAACTTTTCTCATTAAAAAAAATCAAAAAGCGTCTATCCAGAGTCTAGCCACTGATACTTTCAGCATGGAGGTAACTACATGTATCTAGCTTATTTGACTCAAAATCTTAGATACATGTATCCAGAAAAATAATGCAGGAAATTATGACGACACATAAACACAGAGATTTGCTTTATCATACCGGCATGACATGAACACTCTTACCTAGCTCCGAAGTTGGGCAATCAAGCTTTGAAGCGACCTGTGTTCGGAAGATCTCTACACTTTCAGACAATTCCACTTCTTCAAGACTAAAACGTTTCGCAAGCTCGCGCAAATTTCCCTCTTTTTCCTTGAAGTCCAAGCGAGTTTTCACGTTGATGGTCGCCATGTTTGTTATTCTATCCCAGCATACATTAACCCTTCCGCTAGGAGGCGCTTCTGTCAGTCTGACGTCATCCAATCACGAGCGCCCCCTGGCGGAGAGAATGTCTAAATGATGAGCTCATCGGTATCAACCATTGTTGTATGGAGGGTAGGGAGGGTTCAAACTAAATTTGAAGACTTATGACGGTTGTATGACAGAAATTAAATAATTTGTGATAACTCAAACTTCAATCTAATTCATAGTAAAGGAAAATACAAGAAGAAAATATGTATTTGCATACTCTCATATTGTAGAAAGCATTTACTCCCTTTAGCTATCATATAATGGTACAGTCTTGCCAGGTTGGCCACGGCCACGTCATCATGTTGTTTCCCAAAATAGAAAATTACGCCTCACTACGTTGATGTGTCTTCCCGTTACTACACTGAGGTGGAAGTGTTGACGTTGGCGATATAAAGAAGACTGTGTGTCACAGGGCGGACGACAGTGTGTCTTATCAACCCAGCTCGTGGGATACACGTTTGCCAGGGTGAGTTGGAGATTTTGTGACTGAAGACATGTCTGTTTTGGCGATACAAAATGAACCCGGAAGTTGGATATTTGGAGAAACTGTAGCAAGAAGCAGATGTGTTGGTGGAAAAATCACAAGACAGGTAATGTTAGAACCTAATGACATAATGTGTGGCACCTTGGTGTGGTATTGTGTGGTCCTACTGAGGGGTGTGTCTTATTTTATAGAGTAGAGTATAGGGCCCATTATTAGTGATGAGTGATCAACATCAAGTTAATATTCACTACTGCACTTTCACTAAATATAGAAAACTAACGTTATAGCTAAAGGGGCCAGTTTGGTACTGTAAACAAATTGTTGGGCATCAAAGAGAAGATTTGTAACCATTTTCACATTTGTGCAGGTTATGTTTTTGGTAGCATTTGTCTGTTTGTACTAACTTAAAGTAGTAAGTGATATCTGTATCGGTATAGCCAGTATAACCGCTCTTCGGCGTAACACACCAGCTTCGAAGACACGCGGCGCGGCGGCAGCTAGCTATATCACACCGAATGACTCGTTACACTCAAGACTTACTTGATATAGCACAACACAAAAAATAAATTATGGATGGATTGTAATAAAACTTGGCCTTGACCTCAAAATAATTAGATTTTGGGCTCCCTAGCGGCTTGTTATGGTACTGCAAAGATTTTTAAAAAATATCTTTTGATCGGGACATGCTTGCGTTACAAATTTTAGTTGGTATATCACTTTTGTGCTGAGGAAGAAGTGACATAAGTTTGTGACATTTTAAAACTTCAGGATCGTTTCTTAAAAAATTTTAACTCAAGAAAACAATTGATGGAAAAGTTTTTATTAATCCCACCAACAATTCTATTTGATATGTCTGTACAAGGAGCTCCTGTAATTGGTCCAGGTAGATGTCCAGAGTAGACAGTCTCATAGCTTATGCCAAGTACACAGGGTCTCTGTCAATCCATCCACAGTGTGGTCATCCTCTGGCTGTCTGTTCTGACTGTCAGGTGTTATAGCTCTCACGGCTGGTTGAGAAGCTGACATGGTTTAATAGAACCATTGTTGTACTGCTTGGGGGTATGTTACTGTCAGAAATGTAGTTGTACTGGTGGACTAACATGTCAGTTGTCCACTAGCCAATTAGCTGCCCTAGTAATTGGGCCATTAAGCTTAGCTGATGAAACTACTCGTGTTCTCAGTAGTCAGGTGACCTGTCCGACCAGTAGTGCTGGGTCGAGTTAATTGAGGGCATCACTGTAAAACATGGCCTCACCATGCCAGGATGGCGTTACTGTCATTACGGTTTGTCTATTTTGTAGTGTCTTTATAACGCTGTTTGTTTTAGACTTTGATAATTATGTGCAAAAGTAGCAATTACCTTAATGCTGATCATGTAGTAACTGTTTTCAAATATCATTAGTTGACTTGATTTTTGTGCCGTAAATAGCATGTACATGCAACTCTGCAGTGCATGTAGGCTTAATTACAGTTCCTACTTTAGTCTGTCAAAATTTAGTCAAAACTGCTGCATAGGCTTGTCTTGCAAGCTCATCAAAACTATGTTGTCTTGAAACATTGAGACAGATTAAGAAATGTGCTTCTTTAAGTTTAACCTCTGTTGTATCAATTATCATGTATTGAAAAGAGGTCAAGGACAGTCAATGACTTTTTGAATAAGCAAAAGAATGCTAGTGTTCTATTATCATTGGTTTGCTTTCAGTCCCAACATAGGCTTTTGTTACATACACATGGTGCAAGGACCAAAATATATGAAAGGTACCATGGTATTCATATTCAAGGGAGACCATAGATACTAGTAACCAGAGACATCTCACAGTTGACAGTAAAGGTACTGTCTGTGCTCGTTAAAGGGTACACCCCAGTTTATTTGGGGCTTCTATTCAAGGCTGCTGCTGAAGAACACTCAGAAGTAAGGCTTGAAGCCAAAATCAATTTTTACCCTCAAATCACAATTTCTTACGCTTTTTAGTCATGTTAGTATCTATGAATATGACCTCAAACTGGAACCCTTAAAACCCTTTTGTCACTTTTTTACCGACACTACCACGGACCTGGTCATGAAAGAACTGGGGTGTGCCTCATTAGGTCCATACTGGCATTGAAGTATGCTTTGTTGACAGAACAATTACCCGGTAAACCTGTAGTGTTTGAGTAACTGTGCCTTCACTGTTGTAGCATGCTGCTGGCATTTTTCTTGTTTGATACATAAGAGCTAAAAGTTGTATATCTCTTGCAGATGACAGATGTACAGACTCTGCCCACAGTCAGCATCTCAGATGATGTAAATGTGCTGGATCTCCTGTTTGACGACAAGGAAGGTGTCCTCATAGACGACGCTTTTGTGGGATCCATGGGATCAGATGATTCCAATGGACTGTCGCCCAGCTCCAGTGATTTGGTAATTAAAGATGCACCAAGCTAGATTTACATGCTTGATAGGGTAGAAATAAGTCAAACCCGCTCGTCATCAAAGGCTAGGCCATTGTTTGAAGTTAATAGTTATATGTAACGAGAAAGACAGTCCTTGTGTAACTTTAAGCCTATCCCCTTTTCTGTTGAGTGTTGGTATAGCTTTTGCCTGTACGGTCTGTCCTTTTTAAACATTACCGGTACCATTCATCCTGTCTGACATTCCTGGTATTGCCCTGAGACATCAAATGTCAATATTTCTCCTCCAGGGCAGTGAAAATGGGACGTTCATGTTTCCAGAAGACAATCTGGGCTTCTCTGACCTGATGGAGGCAATCATTGACGGAAACACCAGAAAACCAGAAAACTTCCAGCAGGTAATGGGTGGTCTTATGCTTTTTGTTATTTGATACAAAAAGTTACTTTCAAATAGCTCAAAGTTCAAACCTGTTTCCCTTTCCCCTTTGCTAACAGCTTCTCCCAATAATACTGGTCCATAATGTACCCACATGTTGGTTGAAACATCTTAAAAATATCATCCAGAAATTCTGGATTCTGGTTATCATTTAATGTGACAGATATGATGATGCAGGTGTGATGAGTGCACAACACTTGTACTTACAGGATCCTGAAACAATATCCACTGTACAGACATCAGACACTATGAATGAGGATGATGAGGACAATGCAGGGGATTCTGATGTCTGCATAGACCTGCGTAAGTTTTATCTAGCTGCTACAAAAAGGTTCCATTTTCTCTGTAGATAGGCACTTGCACTTGAGCTATGCTGTTGGTGTCATAAAAGATAAAGCATAACAAGAACATAGAACAATCCTGACAGTGCTGAAGTACTCTAGCATGTATCTCTTCTTCAGATTGTTGAAATGTTCTTTTTGAAACTTGCCATTAAATGACTTTAAATTGTGAACTTCATAGCAAATAACTTCAAAGAAGCTGTCATGTTGTCACTATTAGTACCAGTACTTTGTTTATATGTAGATTGTTTTCCAGGTTGACCATGGTAACTGCTGATTGGTAGTGATAGTACAGTTTAACAGTACTGAAGTGACCTTTGTTATGTGTCTCCAGCATGGGGTGTTGCAGATGACTACTTCAATCAGGACTCTCCAGAAGTCGACACTGACAGTATGACACTCCCCATGTACACCAAGAGTGGAACGAAGGTCAGCATACCTATGGCAATGTTTACTTCTGAGTTATCAGTAGTGTATCTGTAAATGCTGAAATTAAGCCCAGTGACTTGCAAATTGGGCTTTAACCGTAATTATATTTTTTCAGGGTGAGATAGATATCCAGCACTTTCTCTTAACATGTGCCGTTATTACATGTTGCAGTTCCCTGAGCTAAAACTGACAGATGAAGAGAAGAAACTTCTCAATGCAGAGGGTGTTACCTTGCCACAGCACCTCCCACTTACTAAGGTATTATACATGACATTGTCCCTTCAACCCTGACTTTTTCCTGATTGTGTCAACTAGAATCTCCTAGTTTGCATTCAAATCCATTTGACATTAAAAGACATTTCCAATTATTTCACAGCAAGAAGAGAAGGCACTGAAGAGAGTGCGAAGAAAAATCAGAAACAAGGTAAGGTCACATTCCAAAGAATTCTGGAGCATAATGCATGTACAAGAACATCTGATGATTCTTCTTTGCCTGGAAATGATTTGTTCAAATGTGGTTCATCAGACTTTTCATTGTTTGTCCTGTATTAGATCTCTGCACAGGAGAGCAGGAAGAGAAAGAAGGTGTACATGGATGGACTGGAAGACAGGTAAGACTGACTTCATTGAGGATGTCAGATTGTAAATGCAAGATGATCTATGTTGTATTTTCGAAAGAGTCTGATTTCCATGACTTTTTTTTACAGGGTTAAAGCCTGCACAGCCCAGAACCTAACTCTAGTGAAGAAAGTACATCAACTTGAAAAACAAAATGCGTAAGTACTAAACTTCTAAAATCATTTCTTCTTCAAAGTTTTAACTTTGTCACATGTTTCTGTAATCCTGTATTTGCTTGCTATTGTTGACTTGACAGTGTTTGGTCATATTTTGCAGCACCCTCATGGATCAGCTTAAGAAACTGCAGTCTCTGATCACAAATAGCACCAACAAAACCACACAGACCAGAACTATTGTCATGGTATGTACATGTTATAGCATCTGATTATATGTTGTATAATGTACCAGTATTTGATCATTCATGAAATCACAATATTTCAATAAACTAATTATTTATGTTTCAAAAGGCATAATTAATGCTTCCCCATGAGAGATGCTGATAAGAAATATTATTCATATGCATAACACATAATATATGATATACTTACCTTTGTTTCTTTTGCCCCCCTCCCCAGGTACTTCTGTTGTCTTTTACACTGCTGATCTTCCCCAGCCTCAGCCCCTTCAACAAAAGTCCTGAGTCGGACTCTTCAGTTCAGGGCCATGTGCCCACGGGAGGTTAGTGTTCACTGTCATGTTGCTTAGGGCTTCAATAGTGACTAGTCTGACAGCACATTTAAACTTTATTTTTGCATACAAGCCAACATGTATGTAACCAAAATTTCCATTTCCCTACATGTAGTTGTGTCCAGGAATCTCCTAAATGAGCAGTTCACCCGTGTGGGGGAGATGGTGGACGGACTGGACACCTCCCTGGCTGACCAGTACTCACCGGCAGAGGAAGGCATACCTGCAGACTCACTCAAGGTCAGGCAGCCCTGCATCTGTTTTATTCCTACTGAAACACAGCTGCAGAATTTCAGAGCATAAAATTTCAGTATTGTATTTATTTCTTTGTCCCTGTCAAGATCAACTCATCTACACATCTACTCATGCTCCTTTAGTAGAATATAACTTTTACCAGGACAACTTAGATACAAGAATTCAACTAGAAAATACAAAATATTGTAAACACTGCAAGTTTGTTTGTTTGATCCATTCTTTATTCATTCTTATTATTAGACTGACAAAAACGTTTGTACTTCCACAGGTATATGTGGTACAGAACACCAGTGGCGAGTCTGAGGGCTCAGAGGCTACACAGTGGAAGGACATGCGTGTAGCAGAACAGCCTGGGGACAATAATGCCACACAAAAGCCTGTCATAAAGCATTCTGATGAGATATAACCTCATACACTGTATGTCTAATATATGTTAAATGCCTTGACGCATTACATGTATATGTAACGTTATGTGTTTGGTCCAACCTCATCACACTGGTCAAAGCAAAGGTGCAATTTTGTCCTCTTAATATATGAGATTACTTATTATAATAAGTACTTCAATACCACTTGGTAGGATGTGTTTAGAGGGTGTATCACCCAGGCTAACACAGTAAACATGTAAATGTTGATGCCCATTTTGTAAAAAGTACCAACTTGCTTGTTTCATTGCTTTTGGGAGCTCTCCTACATGTAAGTGCTCACTTGCACGGACATACACATGTATACAAAGATGTATGAATGAAGAAGGATGTAAGTTTTGATATGTTCTATGTTGTACAGCCATGGGTTAGTGATGTTTGCATAGTACTATAGGTAATGAGTATGAGCCTCAGAGCTCATTTTTATTTCATCACATCTCATTTCATCACGACTTAAATAATCTTATAACATAGTGTAAACCACGCATACAGTGGAAGTGGAATTAGAATGCAGTGTTTGTTATAGCCTGGGTGCCAGTCCTGTTTTGGGGTTGCCATTACAAATTGGATGACACCCACGCTATGTTTGTTATAGGATGATAAAAGAATTATGAAATATCTTCAAATGTTGTACACTGATGATGTCAAAGTACACTTAAAGTGTAAATATTAATTATAGATCATTATAATATAATCATATTTCAGTCCATACTTGGCTGAAAATTTCTATAAAGTGAATCTGCATTTTTGTGGTTTTACACACAAAATAACTTACACAAGAAGGATTCTTAACTGCTGTGTTGTATATATAGATGGGGATATAGAATTGGCTGAATAAAATGTCTGCATTTCAGTAATGTTGCTTTGTTGTGGGATACTCTTTCATAAGTTGATCCACTTATAATATCGCACATTTATCATTCCCAAACTTAACCATATAAGAATATGTTGTAGGTTGTTACAGTGTGTTCTCTCACAATTTGTGGCCCTTAAGTATTTTTTTCATGCTCTTGCTTTAGATTTAGGGTCTCCAGAGGTGTGGCCTTATACAGTATAGTTTGTACTCTGACAGTGCATTCACACTGTTCCCCTGACTAAACTGAACAAAAATCCATCAGTCCATAAGCCATGTTGTTCTATCCCACTGATTTTAGGCAGCATAGATGAACAGCTGGGTGGATGTGTGTCAAGTACTGCACACCTCCCACCTCCAGGGTTACTACTGGATAATCTGCAGAGGGAAGCATAAGCCATAACTGAACATGAGTACCAACTTTGTGCTAAAAAATTATTGTGGGATGATGCCACTGGCTCAAGTTTCCAAACTTCTTGAGCTAATTGTCACAGTGTACAGATCTGAGATGACATATACCACTTACAATAACAATACTTGATGACAATTAACTGCAATCAAGAAATTAAATTCCATTCAAAATAATCACATCACATTTGTCAAGACACCACAACTATACTGAACATGTGCATGTTGAACAGGCTGCCTGCTTGGCCTGCACATGCATGTCCCCTAGCTTATGGTTACCAACTATGTAAAAAGTCAATTACAACCAATATTTATAACTTGTTTTTGCTGAAACAAGAAACTTTTTTGAAGTTACTGACCTTTCCCTGAGTTAGAGTTGGAGGAGTGGACTGTGGAGGTGATCTGACAGTACAGCTGGACGTGTCGTCTGACCAGCAGGCTCTCGCACAGACTGGTCAGCAGAGACTCAACAGGACTCTCACATCCATCTCCATCAGCGACCTGCACATTCCCAGCAAAACATCAAATATTAATATGATTTCAAAACAGTTTTACCATGCATTCTGATCTGTTCTAGATTAAGTGAAAATTCTGAAGTGGGTAGAGCATATGAACAACTGATGTAATTCATGCAAATGATGACCTTATTTGACAATAATCAATGAGACAATGAATTCATCAATCAAAACGTAACATTATTTGGCAAAGGTGTGAGGCCATCTTTTCATAAGAAACAATACAGCAGAATCAAAAGATATGTTACCAAGAACATGACAATGACTAAATGTTTTTTTTTTACATACCCATTCATTATTGCCCCAGCCACTCTCTCTTAGAGCCAATCTCCCTTTCTTCTGTGCTTGTCTCTTTAAAATGTTCCAGTGGTCATCAGTAAGCCCAAGCACTCCCCCTATCACATCTTGTTGGCAGTGCACATGGGCTGTGCCAGTGCCATCATCAACCAAGAAGCTGCATGGTGCAATAGTCTGAGTTATTAGTCATCTGGATTACTAGTTTAGGATAATCCATGTTTTATTAGAACATAGCACTGGTGACTGTACTTAACCATTAAGTTTGTTTTTTGACTAATGACTGGCTGTACTACAACAGCCTCAAATAATAAATGATTAAAAGAGGTGCCAAAAACAGTTACTCAAGCAACTGGATATGATTTTTAAAACGGTCAGCTGATTAAAAGAGGCTTTGATACATGTATTCTGAATGATTCAATGCCTTTATGTGTCTTTTAAGGCTTACATCTGTATCATGCTCAAGCTTAGAAAATTTCCCTCAAGAAGAGATCTCCTACCTGGCCTTTGCTGTGAAGTGTCCTGGGTCAGAGCTGCTGCTGGTACATGGCCTGTTCTGACACTGTCCGTTGGAGAAAATCTGCCCACAACTGCTGCAGGTGTACTGCATGTACAGGTACCTTATGCACACAACCTTTTGGAAAAAAATGTAAAAGGACAACAAGCTTGTAAAAATATTTCTCCATTCTTTGTTGGGATATGTTCAACCTATAGTGACAGAACAATGATCACTTGTCCTTTGGCACATATTGTACTCCAGTACAGCAGACACTGGTAATGCCTTTTTTCCATTTCAGTAACCACTACCTAATGGTAATACCCATCTTTATGGACCATTCTATAGTTACATTGTGAGTTATCTATGTACATGTATATGTAATATTTTTTAGAATTCAAAGAGATTCTGAATATAGAACATACAGAGACAACTAATATTTTTGCATTACAGATTCTGAAGTTCCTTTAGTACCTAAGCCAACTGCTAACACCATGCTGTATCTCACCTGGCAGATAACCTTGACCATGACCTGCTGCCTTGCCTCACTATTGATCAGCTGTCCAAGAAACACCTTTGGTATATTTTGCAAGTTGTCCAAAGATGTTGGTGCTGAAGGCCCAGTTGTAATGCTCTCCTTCATGTCCCTATGTGACAGTGCTTCTACTCTGACACTGGACGAGCTGTTGAAGTAACAGTACATCTTGTTCTTCTTGGAAAGCCGAACCTCAAGTCTTCTAAGTGTCAGAACAGCTCCAGGCAAAAGCCCAAGGGCATAGGGAACTGCCAGAAAGTTTGCATAGATTGTCATTGTGTAGAATGGGGAGTTGAGATCCTGTATGACCATGGAGGATATTGCTAGCTTGTGCGTCCTTGACAAAGGCTTACTGCTTCCATCATTTGGATGTTTTACATCATACTTGCAAGACACTAAGGAACAGGACAACGATATCAATCTAGAATGCAGACTGGACTTTGTTTTGCACAAGTCCTCAACACTTAACACTGGATCCAACCTTGAGGCACACAGGTCCTTCCTGTGTTCACTCAGTACTTCCACAAACACGCCTGTTGGTAGGACAACACAAGTTCTGCAGTTTGTGGCATCAACAGCCCTGTTCAAAGCTGCAGAGCTCACCTTGGTGGCAAAGACAGCAGTGTCGGTGCTGTCTGGGCAGACCAAACGGTACAGACAGCCTTCGTGCATCACCGTATACCACTGCACAGCATCCCCTGTGAACAGTACAGCCACCTTGAAGGAAGGAGAGCATGGTTGTCCGTCAATAAGGTGACACAAGTTATCTTCTACCTTAGAAAAAGTTTTATGATTCAATAAAAATTGTATGTAGGAAAGCATACAAAATGCACATGACATTGTACATACCTCTTTAATTGCTTCCATCATGTTTCTTCCTTCACCGGCATTTACGTCATGCTGTTGTCTCAGACTGTTTTCTCCAACCACAGCATTTCCGAGGAACAGCCCAGAGCTGTAGAACCCCTGTGTTACTTTCCTGTCTGCAGACTGCTGTACTACTGGGTAGTCTTTGTGCACCAGGAAGAAGTTCTGACAAACATACTGTTGGTTTTGAAGCTCCAGACCCTGAGGTGCCGCTTGATCATCACGTTTATTGTCACTACTAGAGGATGGCTGGCATAATGGAAATTGATGTTTTGAACTAATAGGGTCTGTCCTTGGTGCTGAACAGACATCCTCTCTGTGAGAAGCAGACTGGTCTTTGGCTGTATAAATTCTAGCAGACTGATCTGTAGGATCTTCACATGCCACCTTACAACTCTTGGATACCTCAAGCCCTTTTCTTTTTCTGTGACTGTTTGGGTTGTCTATTTCACATTTCTTTGTTGGCAGGTCCCCAGCTGTGTTACCACTAACTTGATCCAACATCTTCACTCCTGGCCCATGTTTCAGTCTCCCTGCTCTCTTCACCTTGTACAAATTTACCACATCACACATAGAGAACTGCACACTGATCCTGATGTAACAACCAGTCATGAAATCCTTGTGGTCAGATTGGTCACTTGCCAAGTTTTCATTCTTTGCATGCATGAATCTCTCAACAACTAGCTGGTATCTGTCCACTCTGATCAGCCAGTTAAGATTCCATGGGTGGACAAAAGGACAAGAGTTGACAAGGACAAGAGGCTTGCCAGATGATTGACATGCGTTTGTACACAGGTGTGGGTAGGAGGGGGCCTCTGTAGATTGACTGATAACACAGGCCACTCTTCCTGTATTGTCTTCTAGCTGTAGTTCTCCTGAGTGTCTGCTACAGGTCAACTGGCTGACGAGTAACTGTAAAACAAGATGCCACAAAGATGCATGTATTTACCATATTAGAGACTTACAATGTAATGTGGCAGTGTACCTCCTTGTGCTATTTTTTCCTCTTGGCAATATAACAACCAAAATCCCAGCAATTCTCAAATACAAATCAAATACAAGTCATTCATTACTGAAACTCACCAAAGGAGGATTAAAATGTTCTGGCTGCAACACCATGTATGTCCAGCAGAGGGCATTGCTGGGATCTGAAGATGTGAAACTGCTGTGTCTTGCCCAATTCTGCTCCATCTCAGCTTGTTGTTGTGCAAGTTGTAGCAGCTCATGCACAGTAGGTACTTGGAATGATGGCAACTTTGTCTGTGGGAGGTACAATTTAAGACACATCCTGCACACCCAATGCCTCATTAATTAATTATATCTGAAACAAGCAAAATATCAAGTAAATATGTCACAATATATGTTGTTGAGTTGATACATGGAAAAATTAATGGATCAGACTCCCTGGCCTGTAGCTGGAAGCAGGTGTTGTGAGACGTGCATTGTTAACATATGGCTTTTTCTCATGGGTTTCGTGGCAACTTCTTATTTGAAAAAGTAGGAGGTTCTGGATGTTGCCCTATACATGGAGATACATTTTATGAATCATCATCACTTGGGAAGCTCAAGATGCAACAAAGTTGGCACCACGCCCGCCCCAACTGAAACAATCAATTGCTGGGGGTCATCTATGGTGGCCTTGATTATCCTTGGAATCTTGGATGTAATTGCCTTCAGGAAATCTATACCCTCGTGGCACAAACACTGCAGGTTCTGTGCAATATCTGGTGTTGACGGGGTCAAGAAGGAGGCCAAGGCAGCACTGTTGAGATATAGTCCATTCTGTTGCAATTAGAAGTTTCCACTATGATTTCTCTGGGGAAAATGTCAATATTCTCCATCTCTCCCATGTTGGTTTGCCCCCAGATGATTAGGACTTGAATGGATTAAATTCTTCCGCTCATGAAGTAAGAACAGATACAATTCAAACACCTGGCTGCACCTGCTTACAAACATTGATAAGAATATGCTGTTAGTAACTATATCCATGGTAACATCTAAACAATTATTAATACCTTAGGTTTGGCGTAACATTACAATTCCTCATCTACCAAACTTTCTCTTCATAAAAGTCCTTGAAGGAAGTTCTAATGTGATGTGAGTATACATGAAATATACTGTTACAGGCAAAAGTCTCCATCATTTAATACATTTTTTGTTTGATCCTCCCATTATCAAGGAGATTAGATGTCGGATGCTTTTTATTCTTCAAAGACTTGTTAAAATGGTATTTTGATTTCAAGGACCTTAGTCAGCCAAGGATACATTAACATGTCATGGATCAGTAGTTGAGAGCTACTATTGATTAATGAAAACTATCGGGTTATACTACAGATGAAACAGCACAAAAACAGATCTAATTCATGTACCACCGGCACCAGAGAGGTTGGCCATGGTCAACATTCGTACATCCCTAAGAACTAATAGTGTGATGGTATTTGGGGTCATTATGAATTCATAATTTTTGTGTAAGTCTTTGGTGTCAGTAGGATGTAGAGTGGTGTACTGGTGAGGGTTGGCCCTAATATCTCTGTCAAAATAGAGGTATGACTGTATTGATGGAAATACATTGTACAATAATCATTACAAAACATATTACATCTAAAGCAATTACACTTATCTGCACCAAACAATCAAGACTACAACTGTTTAGTATACCTATAGAATGAATCAATTAGCCATGACACTGATTGAAAATGGTGTAGAAAAAGAATTAAGGTAACAAATTGGTGTAGCTTGTACAATAATGCAATAAAACGGTCAACTTTGTTCATGTCAAATTTATCTGTGTATAATTCCAATTACATTATCTCTAATGTTAGAGGAAAATGATACACTAGTGTATATTTAAGGGTTAATGTCCCGCCCCGAGGTGAATATGGTGTGATAAAGCCTTGTCAGTTGCTATAACCACAGAATAAAGCCACCAAGTGAGCGCAGCGAACGAGGTGGCTTTATGAGGTGGTTATAGCAACTGACAAGGCTTTATCACACCATATTCACCGAGAAAGGGCGGGACATTAACGCTATTATCATATAGCTTACACGATAGCCTATCCAAACTGATGCAGTAAGTGACACAATGTACATGCTGAATAGAACATAGAACATAGTTCCATCTGGAGTCACCTGAGGTCACTGGGTAGAGTTCACGTTAACTAGGTCACAGGCAGGGAACGGGTGTTCTTATGGAAGTCATCCGTGGTCATTGGAACACAACTTAGTTTATTTTTGGATTTTTTAGAACTAGAGCCGTGTTCTATTGGGTCACCTGAGGTCATATGCGGGTGACTATTGGGTTTGTTTAATGTATGGATTTGGATGAATAAATACCCGATTTTGACTCTATTTGTGACATTACGGCGACATAAAGAATGTGGAATGGAGCCTTCTGATTGGTCAACGTCACCCGGCTATATGATAATAAATCTTAATGGACACAACGTTTGTCACATTGACATTTGAAAACTAACTGTGAATACTGTCTTTGAAGAAATATGACTTCAGTTTAGATTAAAGATTGCAATTTTATTTGCATAAGAATGCTGAACTACAAGCATCAAGGTCGCCTGCTTGTCCTAATCCATCATACAAAGATACAGTATAACATTATATAAGTAAATAATGGCCTCATGGATCAAGGCAAATGTGATGAAACATTAGATGGTAAGAGATGCTGGTAATGGGCATTAATAATGAATGCAATAACCCAATAGAGTCAGGAGGAAAGTTATCTTGCAATGATACACTGTGTGTCCTACTTCGTTATAATCAAGCTTGAAAATGCTTATTCAGAACACTATAATAAACAATTTTATTTTTCAGCCAAATGATGAAATAATAAGTAGAAAATATGTTCAGATGGTTTTTAACAGTTTTTAATATATTATGCCCCTGAATACAATGTACATGTAATTCTATGGAGCTTGTTTGCCTATGCTAGACTTCAAAATGTAGATTTTCCACTCCTGTACCTTGATCAAAAAATCTTTATTACCTACAATTTTGCTTTGAAGTTCATCTGTGTTAGGAGAGGTTCTTGTAGAGTGAATCAAAACATTTTGATCCAACAAAAAAATGGCAGGTCTACATTACAGACGTGTTGTATTTTGCTCCTCTTCCTAAATTTGAAAATCTGGAAATTTTGGTAATCTACCACAAGTTCTTTTCAATTTTAATGAAAAGTGATGTGAATTAAATACAATACCTCAAGGATTGGTCATTCCCTACATCCTACCTGAAATCCCCAGGCCTGTATTTTTTCAGTGAACTTTAAAAGCATTAAGCTTCCAATCCGGTGGGATAAGATATATTTGAATGTAAAGTTCTGTAGTTCGTTAATATCATTTGCAATAAAAGACAAGAGGGGTGCCCACCCATATAAATGTGTAATTTGAAAATTAATATATAACTCAAAGCTGCCTTTTAAAACATTGCCTCCAATTTTATGTTGAGTTTAACAGCCATGCTAACAATAGAGCCGTATCCCCTCTAAGTAAATGCCATCTGTTATGCATTTGCCCCTGGAGACCCTGATGCCCTATATATGTCAACACACCACTACCTCTGCCTAAGTAGAATGCAATACCCCAGTACTTAGACCAGAAATTGTGATTCATCAGACTTATTTCTTGTGTGCAAAATAAAGATATGAATGAGAACAAAGACCAGAACATGTTATACATCACTGCCATGCTGCCTTACTTTAATTTTCGCTGTACAGCCCTCTTAATGACACGTGCTTATTTAGGTTAGATAGCTCCCTGTAGGTTGCTCTGCTTGGGAAAAGTTGATTAATGCACATGTATGTTTTCTGTCCTTAATCAATTCATTTATCCACTCCATCACCTGAAGTGCAGACATCATGATGGCCCCAAATCAGCTACTATTTCTGCAACAGCCAGATGACTTGCCTTCGTGTAGGATAAAAGCAGGGGTTACCTCTAATGCATATAGCCTTATCTAGCACTTTTTCAACCCCATGAAAAACTGCTTCAAGCTAGCCAGAAGCAAACAGATGGACAGCTATAATTGGACTGTTCTTTCATCAGTGTTGATTCGAGAGGAAACTCTTCCCCAGTCATTATCCTCAAGTTGCCAGTCATACAATGTTGGATCATTCCATCTTAAGCTTGCGAGGACAAATATTGCTACCAGCTCAGTCCGAATCCTTGAATAGTCGAGTCCCTTTAAGGGAGGCTGTAAAACATTCTCACAAGATTACAATAATTTGTGAAGTGACTAACATTGGCTTTAATAGTCCCAAACAATCCCCCCTCAAGCAAAACAAGTGGACTGAACCAAATCAATGTTGGCATGCTCTTATTAGATTGGAGAGTGGCACTACAGACACAACAGCACCAGCATCTGTTCAGCTTCTAGTCTGCTATAAAGTGCAGAGATGCTTGACAAGTGGTTACTCTGAAGACATGTTTGTTCTATCTTACGTGAAATGACTGTAAAGGGACTACTGGGCCTAAATATTAGCTCTCCGTGAAATCTTCAGCAGCAAGCTGAAGCACCAGTGTTCCAGAGAGTTACTATCATTGGACAGGAAAGTAAACTAGGTATTCAGCTAATGCACGCGCACAGCCACTACAAGGAGAGAAGGACAGTGCCATATGTGCATATGTATTACCCACCACAGAGGACAGCCCAGCCAGCGGTGCACAGCAGTGTTGCTCAGCCAGAAACTCGGTGTAGATGTTGCGTTGCCGCTGTGGAAGTACAAGTCTACCCGTAACAGGAGAGGGCTGCTGGAACAGACTGGTCACCACTCCACTAGAAGAGAATGAAATTGCCTCAGGTAAAGATACTCTGGTAAGTACAGTAACTGTTTTACTTTCATACATGAGAATATGCCTTGCCTTTTAGCTTCTGATAAAGATAAGATGTGCCATTCAGTCACTAATTTTACAGCAACTTTGAACAGCAAGATCCTCAGAAGTTAATTGCTACTACATGAAACTATTGCTGTTTTTTTGTTATTAATATATCCAGTGAATAAAATTATATACAGTATATTATTGTGTATATTGTGTTGTTAGTAAGTACACTGTGTTTGATGCAAGCTTCCTTTTTTTTAAGAAAAGACCTAAAATGACACAGAATTGAGAGCCAAACTATACTATAGTCAAATATGATTGATGTCAAGAGCTCAGTCTACTCTCGGCTTTGCATGAACCAAAATTCTCCAGATAAGTGTAGGTACCAAGACTTACAAAGACACTGATGTAATGTACATGTTAATGCATGCACTGACTTGTCATTCCTATACTTTCAAGCCTCCATCTGATCCTGAGATAAAGTGCCTCAGATACTTGAAAGTTTTACTTTATGCAGACTGTCCCTCAAGAACAGATGTGCACTTTGGGGTTAGGCCTCTCTTCCTCTGCCAGAGCATTACTGTGTCATTCATGAAGTTCAAGCATAAAAGATCTAATTTAGTGTTGAAGAGTATCTATAACACCAAGTCCCAATGGCAACATTCCTCAAGGTGTCTCTAAGCCATTCATCATCCAGGAAAAAGGTTTCCCATCAGAGTTTCAGCTAATCATGATTTGTTGTTCTGAATATCATTTGTCTTGATTCAAAGGACAATGACATGTTCCCTATCCCTGTGTCAGTCATCAACAAGTTCTGTGAAATTCACACTGACAATGCTACCTGGAACTGCAGCTGGAAAGCCATCCATACACAGATATAACTGTATCAATGCAACTGTGGCAATGCAAGATTATTATATTACTGATATATTAACTGGTGATTTCTAGCTCCCATCTCTGTGCTTAACAGCCATGCATGATAAATGAATTCATGTATAAATGTTTGAACTAGCGTTGGCATTGAGAAACTTGAGCAGTGTACGGTGGCAAATGACATTCACTCAGTACCTGCCATCATTGACTGGAACCCTGCGTCTGGATAGATACAACACATTACAACCTCACCAGGTCTGATCTGCATGGCCAGTACCAAATGTTTGATGACAATTATATACTGCACTATCAGTGGTCTGCAAAAAGCCCTTGGAGTCAAAGAGCTGACTGAAGTAAGTGGCTGAGCATTAAGTAATCTACTAATAGGTAATTATATTGAATTATATTGAATACATGTATTACTACTGAAAATACTGAAGATAGCAAATGACATCAACATGATTTCAAAACCCACATTAAAGGCATTTGAAGTGGCAAGGTGGTCTTGTGGTTAGGGTTGTTGACTTACACTTGAATTTGAAGGTTCTGGGTTCGAATCCCTGGCATCTCAAAATTGTGTTGTGCCCTTGGGAAAGGCACTTTATAGCTATTTTGTCTCAAAATGCATTAGATCATACAGTGATCATCTACAATATGTATAACGTCAGAAATGCCTTAAACAGGGACTTTGCATAGAACCATGCCGCATACTGTAAGTCTCTTTAGATTCGCGGGGCCTAAAGTTCGCGGTTTCGGGAAAATGGACAATCCGCTGTATTTTTAGATTCGCGATTTCCCCTTGGCTATTCAAAAAAGAATTTGTAAAATGCATTTTAAGAATAAGAAAAGTTCGTGTCCCTGCATTTATCTCCTAAAACGCGGCGCAAAAAATTGTTTCCTGCACCGCGCAAGGCTGCCTGCATGCTCTGTCACATGTCCGCATTACGCGTCTCTGATTGGTTGTCGCGTCGTGCCGGCGGTAATACACATTCAAACTGAAGCGCGTGAAACAATTTTCTTCGTTCGGAAATATCGCTAAAGCGCTATTTTCCACAACTACACATCGACACTGTAGTGAAGAAATGCATAATGAAAAGAATCTTTCAGGAAAACATGTATTGCTATGCCAATTTATGGCGTATTCGGTGAGATTTTGGCGTTCGATGAATGCGGAAGTGTCCCAAGGTCGCCTTCTTGTAGCCACGTTACGCTAGCGTTTCTACCCATCAAAACAAGAAAAAAACTCCAGCAAAAGAGAACCAAGTAACATTTCCCAGGTACCAACAATTATAATTTATATTTTTCGCCAGAATATTTGTAGATATGCCCGATGTGCCCGCATTTTAGCGGTATGGCCGGCGCTCTACACGCAAAGATTTTTGTCGGGCGGTAACGTTACGTGGTTGACACGGCCAGTGCTATCGCTATTTGGTGTCTCATAATATTATTTTTTTTATAACAGTTTAACTTTAATAGTTTTGATACAGTACTCAACTACGTACATCTGCTAAGAATAGAGTCGATTTGCGGTGATTTGTGGATCGCGTGTTTCGCTTGAACTCGAAGCCCGTCGTGAATGCATGTGGGGAGGGGGGCACACTTACGCAAAACATATTCGCGGGGAAATAGATTCGCGGTACAAAGGTCCCCGCGAATTCCGCGAATCTAAATATACCGCGGATATTTGTAGACTTACAGTATCTACCCTAAATACTGTAATTTCAAACCGGTCCTTTCCTTGGTGCTGAAACATCAGTTAGTACTAGCAGTTACTGTGTTAAATGCTTTCTAATGGTTATAACACAGAAAATGAGTCAAGGCTTCAGTTTAGTATGGCAGGATAAGGCTGATGTTCAGAACACTGGCTGAGGATACTAGTGGAGTACTGTGGACATTGATAATTTTCTTATTAAAAGGTAATAGGGCAGTATTTTCTCCAAGATCGTTCATCCAACATATATGGAGATATATACCTTAGGTGTTTCATGTGAAAGTCTACAGTAAAATGTGAAAAGTCTACAACCTAACATATATTAAATGAAATATAGATGAAATACATAATTGTTTCTAACAATTCCTGGCAAAGGTGAACTTAGTGCAATTAACAGTGAGGATGGTTATTGCATTCTATGCAGAAATGTAATCCACAAAAATGCATCCATAGTCCATACACACCAGCATGTATTTGAAATTATAATGTAAGTTTCATTCCAAAAACTGGTTCACATGCAGTTCAAATTCTTGCCTGAGGGTAAACAGCAAGTAACAGGAAGATGCAATAACTGAAGACAATAAACATTAATGAAGACAGTAACAGATGGCCCATAAAATTGTTGACTCGCTATTTACCTTATGTTTATTGACTCCCAATCCCAACAATATTTATTGAATCCCAAATACACATTGTGACTAAAGATGGGACTGACAAAGGCAGCAAACAATAAACATAATAATTTCTAAAGCCTGAACTCAACAATTTTGATGATTTATTTGATAGTCATTCCCATTTTTTCAAAGTAGGGAAATTTTGAAAGAAGTCATTTTTGCATTGATACATAATAACTAAATGGTACAAGACTTTTTTTTTGCATCCTATCAACTCCAACCAACTTAACAGCACTTGGTCTTGCCTAGGATGTGAGACGGAAATGACCTCAGGATTCTAGGTAACTGCTGTACAACCGTTAATGGGCCATTAAAGACGACAGTTATGTGTCTTTTGTGTCTTCTGAACAAGACAGGCGTTTAAGTCAATTGCCTGTACCTACTATAATTGCAGGTATTCTTGGCTTATTCTACTTACAGAATTTACCATGTCTCAGTTTAAAATTGGTCATCTGATGATAGAATACAATGTATGTCACATAGTCTGTACCCACATGACCAACAGGTTCAAAATCATATGAGTTATAAATAATATATACATATAACTAAATTTTTTAATACACAGAAATCTCTTCCTTTCTTCTCTCACATCCTTTGGGAAAGCATCAATGCGTTGGTCAATGGGTGACTTAAACGTCTTCAATGTGCATGTTTGTCTTAGTGAAGATTTAAGATCGAACTGTATGAAGCTTCTGCAGGAGAGGAACAGATAAATTCAGAAGGAAGATGCCAGGAGGGAAATAAAGACATTCACTTGTTGAATATGTTAGTTTGTCTTGATTGTTTCTTTACGTCCAGGCTGGCATCTTCCTCCTGACCTTATCTATTCCCTTTCTACAGAAGCTTCATCCAGTCTGATCCAGCCATCAATCATTGGGAGTTGTGCATGATGTCATTTAGTTTCAAGAAAAAACTAGCATATATGAGTCAAATTCAAACCTTCTAAACTTTGTGTCACCCACAACTATTTTGCATGGGATGTAAAAACCCAAGCATCCCTGCAGGGTAACTATTGATAAGGAATAAGTCCCCATAACTCAGAAAAAGAGTGTATTAAGGAACACATGGCATGTGCTGCCCTCAGAAGCCAATTCACCCACCCTAATGGTGTGCTGTTCACAGGTGATAAGGAAGATGAGGTGGCACAGAATGCAATTTGACTGTTTTCCTGAGGTAGAACAAATGGAATTTTGCAAGGAAAACTGGAAGCCATCAATCTTCCTAAGGCATTGAGCTTAAAGGGACTAGACAAAAGGTGCCTTCACAAAATCACGCCAGTTGGATCACTAACGTCACAAACACTGGCACTGTTAGATTTTAATAAAGATATGCCGTATGACTGAGGATCAATGAAACCATCTGTGCAATATGATATGTTTCATTGAGCTTTATTCCCAATGGAAAACTTGTAAAGTTGCTAGGACAACAGTTCATGAACCTGACAATATACCTTCTATAGCATGACATGCCAAAAGGCAGGCAAATGGAAAATAAGTTTTGACAATCACAAAACAGATGGTCATATTTTATGAGCTCCTACTGGCCAAACTAATTAAACACTAAGAGGAGTCTTATTCTCTAACATAACTGTACTCTATTGATTTTCATTCCTTGCTGTCATGACTTAAACCTTACTGAGTCCCTCTTTAACCTTCTTACTGAGCCCTAGACAGCCATTTCTCCAGATGAAGCAATTCTGGAAAATGCAAGAATAAATAGTGAAGTGTTTATTCATCATGTTACTGCAAAAGAAATAAGTTTTACAGCGGCTGCCTAAACATAAGGTGAAAAATGTAGTTCCAAATCCTATAGCTTCCTTGTCAACAACTGTTACATGACTTGTTTCCAACATTTTTTGTCATCCAAATTATAATGTGTTGTTGACAAGGAAGATTGGGAGCTAAATTTGCACAGCTTGTGAAGTTCATGCAGCAAAACTTACTTGTCCTGCTGTGACATGATGAATGAAGCCTTCACTAATGGCAGAGGATGACAGATAATGTTCTTATCATGCAGGAACACTTGTGATATGTGACGCATTAAATGTCCCTGGTCTACGCAATACATCCATGGAAGTTGTGATGAATTAGTCTGGTTCATCTCTACTGGTCCACAAGTGTTACTGGAAGGATCAATCATAAGCACCAGTTACAACAGGAAGGATCATAAAAAGCTTGTTATCAAACATCCACCGGCTCATTAAAGTTTCCTACCGTCTCATTCTCCTTTATCTTGTTCAACCAGCTTAGCACTTTCCCAACAGGGAGCAGGACATGAGGTTGATATTTTTCAGGTATGAAAAAGTCTTCTCTTGAAGTCCAACTGAGATAATAGTGAGCAGAGTCATCTGCATTAAATTCCTATGCCGACTAAAGCAGCTATCAATGGGAAGTTATAACCTGTAGCTCTCTAACTTGAATATTAATGTGCATGGCATCCAAAGAGTATTAAGTTGAAGGTCGTCAGGTTTTTGTCAAAGGTAACATAGTCATAAGAAGCACAGTTTCCTCAAACAGACATAATATGAGACAGTAAATATCCAAGAGAGTTGGTTGATAGAACTAACAGACCAGAACAGCACAATCTGCAACTCAAGAGACTCTAGTACATGTGTAGTTCAATTTTCAGTAGTGCAACAGTTAGTAAATATTCTTCACTTTGTTCATAAGTTCATGTAGGCTCTGCAGTGCAACTCAGCTAAAATAAAATGCAAGAAAATACATCTCTGCAAAGAAATATTAGAAAGAGAACTAGAGTTCCATGATCTCATACCTTTTCCAAATGATGTTAACCTTCCTATACGACTGAGAAATTTTACATGTTTCTCAAAGATAATGCACATACATGTACATGTAAGGTCCTCATTTGCAAGTTTTCCATCATTTGATCATATTTCCCACCCAATGACAGTCTGATCTTAACAAAAAGGCTATTCTAGAATTTCCTCATAAATTATGCAAGTGAGTTCCTGATTTAAATGCATTATATAAATGTTTAATGATATTCACCTTTTCTTGACTTCCAAATGCCCGAAGTATGAAATTCCGGACAGTCATCACTATGGAATTTTAGCATTTTCTCATTAATTATGGAAATTAGATCTTCATTTACGTAAGTAATATCTGCTGATGTTCCTCTCCTTACATTACATGTCACAAATTTCAATAGTTTTATCAATGAAAAGAATGCAGCAGACTTATAGAATTTCCGTATTACTTAATATGCAGATTAGATCCTGATTTGCATAATTGTCATCTGATTATATCAAACATCACTTAAGATACCTATTATTATACTTTCTATAGTCAACCTGATCACCATGTAGTGGATGGAAGGCAATGATTTTGCAAGGTATTAGCAACTGTACCATTCAGTGAAGTGAAATACAGGTATTGTATAATTATAACAGGGCAAAGGGTCATTCTTAACGTACATGTATGTGATGCATTGGTTATGACAGCTGACTTTTGTAAAATACATGCACATGTTCATCTTGACATGTGTGCATAACCCAAAGTATCTGTAAACTGCACTTGTACGCAGAATGGTTATCTTACTAAACGTAACATTCACTTGCTCTTTTCATCCTAGCTGCTCTAACATTCAGGAGAACGTGTTGGGGCAATCTCCTACTGTGACCTTTTCAACTGCATAGATCCAGGACAATAAACCTGCAGCATGTCTTTCTTTAACTGTCATGTTCAATCTGGAGTGACTGTCTAATGTTTCCTTTCACGTATGAAAATGAAGCCTATGCATCAGAAAAGCCTTCAACCATCCAGTGATCTTCTAAACTTGCTGCCTTCTGCACGTCTTTTTATCTCTTTGATTCACGAAACAAGAAGACATGCAGGATAATGGCCTTTGTGAGAAAGACATTGAGCTTTGTTAGGCACAGTCCACCAAGCAAAGAGTCGTAACAGTAAGTCAGGGATATGAAAAGGTTTTACTTGTCATCGTGGTTCATGGTTCTTTAACTTCATACTATTGATGGGAAACTTTTATTCATCAGGAAACTGCCGACTGGAAGGCTATTTTTAGTTGACGGGTATGTTACTGGAATACAGGGTATTACATAGACAGATAAAAATGACATAAAAACCTGAGATATGTTAGTTTAAGACTTTAAGTGTAACCCTTGTGATGTCTTCCAGGGATTTATGCAAGGTCACTAGATGTTTCTGTCTCAATTGAACTATTCCTCATGCTTAAAAGACTTTTTAAAGATACCTTGTAGTACATGTAGTGACTGCATGTCAGCAATGAGGTAACTTTACCAGCCTAGCCTAGGAAACTGAAGACATTATTACAGTCACAGTATATATTCATTCAGTAGCATTACCGGTAAAGGGTATTTCTAGTAGTCCACACTGATTTGATTTCTTGGTTATTAGAAAATAATAAACGTTATACATTTAAAGAAGCTACTACCATCAACATAACTTAATACATGATATTGTAGTTTCTTGATGATGGATACTCCTCTTCCATCACTCCCTTGATATTAAGGAAAAAGCACCCTGGGTCATCAATGATGAGGTATATATAAAAAGTAATAATCATTGGTGTTTACTTTACTTTGCAAGGAGATGAATTTCATACAGATTCCCTTTACTGATGGGACCCTGGGCAGTAATGTATCAACTCACTTTTTAAGGACTCACTTACTTTTTAAGGAGATTTAACATAATCCATTTCAATACAATT
This sequence comes from Branchiostoma belcheri, assembly GCF_001625305.1. NCBI lineage: Eukaryota > Metazoa > Chordata > Leptocardii > Amphioxiformes > Branchiostomatidae > Branchiostoma > Branchiostoma belcheri. The sequence continues at coordinate 284,160 of NW_017802614.1, read as the reverse complement.
CTCCTTGAATAAAAAAAAATAACAAATTGTGCATTGCCAAGTGTTCTCTCTTGATATTTATCTCAATTAAGACTGACAGGACTTTTTTGTAATGTTCATCTTTTGTGCATGACAGCATTACTTTCCTTTGCCTATTATTTTGAAATTCCCTTCATTTCCTAGCAGCATGCTGCTTCTCCTGTTAGCCTATCAGACATATGGTGATGTGGTAGTAGCTGTAAATTTTATGATTATCATACCAAAATCCGTGCTATGTGACTTACCAACAGTTTATGCCAGGGGATTTTCATTATGGAGGAATTTTATCTTTTCAAAGGTGTCACTGACAGAATTTCAAGCCATTAGCACACAGTCTTACAGATGGGTTCAGTTTACAATTCTATACCAGTTAAAGTAAGGAAAACTGTTCGCAGCTTCCAGACAATAGGGCACCACAGATCACATTATAGCACCAAAGTACATATTGGGCATAAAAAATGGAAAAGAGAATATCTTAAACCTTCAGCATTTTTGTAGATACCAGAGTAAAAGTAGCTAGTACAATATACGAGTCTGTACTGCATGGAACCATAAATGTTGCATTTAACTATTGGCTCTTTGATAGGGTAATAAATGTGTCCCTATATCCTTGTTAGCACAGTGTGAATGATGAAATGTTTTTATTGCTTAGCTTAATAATAGAAAGCTCAAAAGTCTGGGAAATCAGACACTTACAGTGCAGAAGGAATATAAATTTGTAAGAGGCCTTTTAAGGCCTTAAAAGTGTGTACAACTAAGGGAGATTCGATAGTCCTTGCTAGTGATACTCAAGTAGCAGAAAGCCAGGACCAGTGCAGATATAAATACTGCTAAACCACACATTGTGGATCAATGACAATACCTTACAAGGACTGACTAATTAAATTGCTGTATTCTCATCATTCCTCCACAATCCTTTTTAAACCTATTTTTGCATTGTGTGGGCTGTTGCATTTAAATATATAATCAAATTTATCTGTAGCAACAAGTCTATTGAAATCTGTCATATTTTAAGTGAGAAATTTGAATAGCTTATCACGTAGGACATCATATCTAGAGCAATCCAAGATAAAATGAAATTCATCTTCGATTTTCTGTGGGCAAAATGGCCTAACATCTGCCTGAAGGAATCACCCTCCCCTTCCAAAACAGCGTGTTTTTTTTTTGGCCAGTCCCAAATGCCTATTAAATGCAGGGGTGCTTTTGAAATATTACATTGACCACAAAAACAGCTACGGTAAAAATAAAAAGAGAGGATCATCACGGGAATGCCTGCAGACGACGTATAAAATTACATGCCGATTAAACAAAGGGAACACTTTGTTTAGCTGCAAACATGAAAAACCAGCTGACCACAATACTCCTGCAGGAGGGATACCTCCTTCATGGAGTAATAAGTCTTCTTTTAGTAATACAGGCATTTCAAATGTCAGCACACACATTCCTTAAGTAAATGTTTATCTCTTTCTTTCTCTCTCTCTGTATATACATTGTATATATAATGTATGATGAATAGCAAAGATCGGTAAGATTACAGGAAGGGCATCTATTCTGTGGACTTCTCCATGGCAACACTTATCAGAACTAATGCTGATAGATAACAAGATGATAAGAGCTTAGCCTACAGGCTAAAAAGAACAAGAATTTTGGACTACATTATTTTGGACAATATTGTCACATACACTTTGCTAACCTGTTTGCTTGAGGCTTTGTATTAATTGAGTTGGGTATGACACTTAGTGGTTTCCAATATCCCATCATATAACCCCCCATCTAACCACTTCATACCGCCCTCAGCTCATTTTTGTTGATTTGAATTCAGCAGT
>NW_017802614.1:273296-282296 GCF_001625305.1 Branchiostoma belcheri | reverse complement strand
TAGTTTCTTGATGATGGATACTCCTCTTCCATCACTCCCTTGATATTAAGGAAAAAGCACCCTGGGTCATCAATGATGAGGTATATATAAAAAGTAATAATCATTGGTGTTAACTTTACTTTGCAAGGAGATGAATTTCATACAGATTCCCTTTACTGATGGGACCCTGGGCAGTAATGTATCAACTCACTTTTTAAGGACTCACTTACTTTTTAAGGAGATTTAACATAATCCATTTCAATACAATTCTCCTTGAATAAAAAACAAGAATTCCGAGATTTCATACCTCCATGAAATATGGGCTTGATATGTAAATGTAAATTTCCTCTTTAAGGCCACACCAATTTAATTTCTTGGTTAACGGATTTTTCTAGAAAAAAAATGGAGCGGGCGGGCGAAAAAAAAATAAAAATAAAAATTTGAGACCACCTGCCATACAGCCATGTAGTAAGCAATCCATTAAGTTAAGTTACAAAATGATAAAAGACATTATATTAGACACTTATTGAACTGAAAGGACCATTACTACATGTACATGATTCGTACAATTATTCGTATTATTTTGCAAGATACACATCTTTACTGTATGAACAACAAACTGTCACTGAGTGTCAGTTGACAAGACTCCCATCCAACTGGTTTCACTTTTATTCATCTTTCAAAGTTCCAAACAGTGGTTTAAATCAGGGTGCTCTGTTCAGATCCCATTGTTTTCTTAGTTCAGGGCACACAGCTTACCACTGGGCTGGGCATTCTATTGTGTCTGGCTGATATGGAAGTTATTTAGAGCTCGAAATGTACAATATCCTAAATATATGCTTTAGACAAATTTCCATGAATGTGTAAAAGTTATTGGCAAAATAAACTTTTACAGATATTTTATTTATTTTTTATCTTTCCCCAATTCCCAAATACTACCGGTAGTATACATTTTATATTTCCCATTATACACTTTAGGTATGCTACAGCTACATTATACTAACAAATAGCCACATTGACACAATCTTCAAGTTGCCACAAATTCAATGGTCTAGGGTTTCACTATAAAGTCTTTGATGTATGGGGATTTTCATTTGTAGGGGGAACCATTTTATCCAAAAATTTAGATGTAATAATTGATGCATTATTTGCAATTGTACTCCTGTTTATAGGTATTTAAATAAGATGTAACTTTGTTAGAATGCTACATGCACATGTAGTATTTTTCACAGAGTAATTTCTATAATTAAAAGAACCTGTTTCCCCCTACTCAAAGTGGACTCTTCCGACCGTGAGAAAGTTAGTGAATGGACTTACGTGCATGGAGGACTTTTTACTTTGCCAAATTCCCATATTTGTGGTAGGATTTTGTACTTTTTGAGAGTAATACAGTTTGTGATGCCAGAATACATTGTTATGTCGTGTTATTTTTACATATTCCCTGGAAAAAAGATCGTTTTGAAGGTGTGTGTGCATGTGCCGCCCAGGTCGAGTTTATACGTTCGGCCGATAATTTACTTTTAACGCCCGTTACTAGCACATGTTTCCGACACAATATGTGTTTCTGAAATATAATATATATATCTAAAAGGGAGATGATATGTTGTTACAGGCACGATGACTTAGTAAATCTGCCGTACGTTTGACTGTCGTCAGTGAAGTTTTGTCCCATGAACGGTGACATGTGCAAAGGGGGTGGGGGGCGAGTTCTCTATCAAAATAATTTTTTTTGACGAACTTTTGAAGAGGCAACCTAGCTTTCCGAACAAATTGCACTCAGGAAAATGTTTCTGCCTTGAAGCGATGTATTTTTAACGCTGTTAACTATGCCCAAATATTGAAAAATTACAACGTACGGGGTGGATTTTGGGGGGATTCGGGACCCGAGAGTATGGATTTTTGTTCTGTTTTTATTTTTATTTCATTTTGGCAAAAAAACGAAGCGGCGAATCCGTTAACCAAGGAAATAAATTGGTGTGGCCTAATTATGCAAATTACCTCCGCATTAACATGATATGTGCATCGTGATGTATGTTAACTTTTGATTAACTTACAGATGTCCCAAGTATGGCATTCCCATTATTCACCATTAAGAAATCATAGAATGTTTGCATAAATTATGCAAATTAGGTCATCATTTGCATAATTAGTATCTGTTGATGTTCTGCCTGCCATAGGTTACATACATTACATGTATGACAGTAGTATAATGTAAAACACTGTAATCATAGAATTTCCTCATTAATTATGCAAATAAAGTCCTCATTTCCATAATTTGCATTTAATCATGTACATCTCTCTCTCAGCTACCTACACACCAAAAATTATGAAAATATGTTGTTCCCATCTGGACTTATTGGTTTTTAAACATTTCGCCAGAAAGTGCCCTGCAGTTCCAGAACAAGCTGCTAGGGGGACCAAACTCACACTTATTATTCCTGACATGAAAAGCAATCTGTCACCAAAACATCAAGACCATAGCATGTTCAGGACAAAAGATACAAAAACCGGAAGTTATGCTGCAGTACCAAGGTCATCCACCAGGAGGCCCATATTTGACCTTGACGTTTGTCTTCCTAAGACTTACCAACATACCAAATATCATCATAATCCATAAAGGCGTTCTGAAGTTATGCTGACCACAAAGCTGCGGAAACACACACAGACATACATACATACATACATACATACAGACACGCCAAAAACAATACCTCCATTTTTCATGGAGGTAAAAATAACAAATTGTGCATTGCCAAGTGTTCTCTCTTGATATTTATCTCAATTAAGACTGACAGGACTTTTTTGTAATGTTCATCTTTTGTGCATGACAGCATTACTTTCCTTTGCCTATTATTTTGAAATTCCCTTCATTTCCTAGCAGCATGCTGCTTCTCCTGTTAGCCTATCAGACATATGGCGATGTGGTAGTAGCTGTAAATTTTATGATTATCATACCAAAATCCGTGCTATGTGACTTACCAACAGTTTATGCCAGGGGATTTTCATTATGGAGGAATTTTATCTTTTCAAAGGTGTCACTGACAGAATTTCAAGCCATTAGCACACAGTCTTACAGATGGGTTCAGTTTACAATTCTATACCAGTTAAAGTAAGGAAAACTGTTCGCAGCTTCCAGACAATAGGGCACCACAGATCACATTATAGCACCAAAGTACATATTGGGCATAAAAAATGGAAAAGAGAATATCTTAAACCTTCAGCATTTTTGTAGATACCAGAGTAAAAGTAGCTAGTACAATATACGAGTCTGTACTGCATGGAACCATAAATGTTGCATTTAACTATTGGCTCTTTGATAGGGTAATAAATGTGTCCCTATATCCTTGTTAGCACAGTGTGAATGATGAAATGTTTTTATTGCTTAGCTTAATAATAGAAAGCTGAAAAGTCTGGGAAATCAGACACGCACAGTGCAGAAGGAATATAAATTTGTAAGAGGCCTTTTAAGGCCTTAAAGTGTGCACAACTAAGGGAGATTCGATCATAAGTCCTTGCTAGTGATACTCAAGTAGCAGAAAGCCAGGACCAGTGCAGATATAAATACTGCTAAACCACACATTGTGGATCAATATCTTAACAATACCTTACAAGGACTGACTAATTAAATTGTTGTATTCTCATCATTCCTCCACAATCCTTTTTAAACCTATTTTTGCATTGTGTGGGCTGTTGCATTGAAATATATAATCAAATTTATCTGTAGCAACAAGTCTATTGAAATCTGTTGTATTTGAAGTGAGAAATTTGAATAGCTTATCACGTAGGACATCATATCTAGAGCATTCCATGATAAAATGAAATTCATCTTCGATTTTCTGTGGGCAAAATGGCCTAACATCTGCCTGAAGGAATCACCCCCCCCCCCCCATCCAAAACAGGGGTTTTTTTTTTTTGCGACCAGTCCCAAATGCCTATTACATGCAGGGGTGCTTTTGAAATATTACATTGACCACAAAAACAGCTATGGTAAAAAATAAAAAGAGAGGATCATCACGGGAATGCCTGCAGACGACGTACAAAATTACATGGTGATTAAACAAAGGGAACACTTTGTTTAGCTGCAAACATGAAAAACCAGCTGACCACAATACTCCTGCAGGAGGGATACCTCCTTCATGGAATAATAAGTCTTCTTTTACTAATACAGGCATTTCAAATTTCAAGAAATACACATTCCTTAAGTATTAATGTTTACTGTATCTCTTTCTTTCTCTCTCTCTGTATATACAAATGTACATGTATATATACTGTATGATGAATAGCAAAGATCGGTAAGATTACAGGAAGGGCATCTATTCTGTGGACTTCTCCATGGCAACACTTATCAGAACTAAATGCTGATGGATAACAAGATGATAAGAGCTTAGCCTACAGGCTAAAAAGAACAAGAATTTTGGACTACATTATTTTGGACAATATTGTCACATACACTTTGCTAACCTGTTTGCTTGAAGCTTTGTATTAATTGAGTTGGGTATGACACTTAGTGGTTTCCAATATCCCATCATAACCCCCCATCTAACCACTTCATACTGCCCTCAGCTCATTTTTGTTGATTTGAATTCAGCAGTGAACATTCTCTTTATGTGATTCTCCTATCATATTAGTGTTCAACTCCAAACTATGTATGGATTACAGGCTGGTTGCAGATCATTCTTCATCTTAATGTTACCCGATGGCAACATTGATGTGGCGGAAAATAGAAGATGAGAAATATAAAGACATTTATGGAAAAAGGATGGGCTGCCTTCGGGGGCTAATGTGGATCAAATGATTATTTCTGATATGGTTGAAGAGTTTGTGGTGACCAAAAGCTACCCTATAAGCTACTGAAGAAGTCATTTGATTTCTACTGAATATTTCATGTAACAGTTAATCTGCCATCCAGAATAATATCTGATTTATACAGTACCTAATGGAGTCTAGCTGTGTGTGTAGCAGCTGTATTTTTAACAAACTATGAATATATACATTTTGTAGCTTGTAGTTTTATGGGGATCTAATATGCTTGCCTACATTTTCATGAGCACTCCTAGCTGAGACTAATATATAGTTCTGTGAACAAATATTTCTCTCCTTCCAATAGGCTCTCACAGAGCCCCTAGTCTAGTCTACTGTTGTGGAATTTAAAACATGGGTCAGAAATCTTTATGCCTAAAGGCTCTATTACTAAATGAATTAAAACTGCACATGCATGGTTTTGTTCCAGTGATGGAATGTCAAATAGAAACTGTTGTAAAATCTGAGGAAGAGTTCACTGACAGCTTTCTTCTGGAATACCTTGGAACTGTTGACATCTTGAGGAAAAACGCTATATGTGCACTAGAGGAATGACAGCTTTGCCGCCAGCAATTATGGAGCGGAAACCATGGAAGAGGGCAGATGGTAATTGTAATGGAGCTGTACGGTCGGATACATCGGAGTGTCCCCACACAGATGGTGCCTTCCACACCCATTAGTTACAGGTGATGGATGTGCCCGTGTGTGTCAGGATCAATTGGTCTACCTGTCTATTCTCAAGTCACAATCTCACACAATTGTCAGCTACAGCCCCAATCTGCCCAAGTGATGTCCTGCATGTGTTTGCAGAAGTTGCCGGTGACATTCAGTCCTCTGTGTGCAATGTCACGCCTGACACTGCCGGCCAAATAATCCATCATGGACTGTCAATCACTGTCAACTTCATGGTTAAGTAGCTCCATCGGTGCCACCTGCCTTCAGCACCATTCATCATGTGTTCATGTCACGGTTTTATGCTACAGTTTATTCTGCTTCCCCTTAGGCGGACAAATATCAAATAACATTTCTGTACAAGGGAGGAACAGAGTCAAAATGAAAAGGCACGATCTATGAATTTATCAACATTACACATCTTTCCTTTTATGGATAGCAGAGTTTTTGTTCTAATGTTGAAACAGGTATTAAAAATTGAAAGCATACTTTTGATTATATTTAAAAAATCGTTACCATTGTCATAAAAAATATTGACATTGTAGACGGATCCTCTAAATATCAGTTTAATCAAATTTTGACTTTGGTAGGGAATGTTCTATGCTGCAGTAAATTTTTCAGGAACAGTCTATGGTCACATATCTGTCATTAAAAGGCTCCCACACAGGTCTACTCATGCAAAATATGCAGATATCATGAATGAAAAAAAACAATGTAGGGATCTCAACCTATGTTTACATGGTAAGGAAAAATGTCAATCCCCTAGTAAAAAACCTCAACCACAGACCCCGCAATGTTATTGATATTTGTTCAATGGAAGATGCATATGCTCTTTTCCATTGTAGTAAGTCAGTCAACATCATGAAAGCACAGCCTTAGTATAGCTATTTACTTATAAGGTTAAGACATTTAATTCACTTTCATTGATGGATACAACCTATATGAACAGAGAACACCCTTCAAAAGACCTCATCATTATTGTTGGTCATTGCCCTTGCAGAAATCCATTAAAGGATCCATTTAGGAAGTAGAGCCAAGAGCACCTTGGATTTCAATGGATGTTGTTTTGATGTAGATGTCTATCCGGGGATTCAATAGAGGTATAACATGTCCATTATGAATGTCAAAGGAAAAGTTCTGACATTTAGATCTGTGATGATTGTAACAAGTCAGCCTTGAGATTTGCAGGCCTTTCAACAGACACTTTATCCATGTTGTTGACCTGATTTTCATCACTGTTCAAATATTTGTAGCAGAATCGAAACAGCATAAATTGTCATGGCCTTTCAGATCAATGTGGTTAAACAATGTCTTATGATGCTAAGCATATTTTCTGAAGAACTGCTAAGCAACTACTAGTATTTCCTTAAGGAAACAGTCAATGCAACAGAAATAACAGTCACAGTTGGACCGAGTGTGTTGCTTCACCTAAATATGTTGTGACCTGCAAATGAAGGGTCAAAAAGATCAGGAAGTGGTAATGTTATTCAACTTGAGGAATGAAGTGTTGCCAGGAGCTTTCCTGTTGCACAGTCCCTACTCCAGTCCCCACTTGACCTTGCACTTAGGAACTATTGGTAAATGGATGGAGGCCGAATAACTGGATGACCTCAATTTCATCTGATATAAGACGTTAGATGCAGAAACATGTGGTGAAAATATCACTGGCATTTCAGGAACTTCAATCTTTTATGGCATACAAAGCAAGTTTCACCCAATGAATTACAACCCTTTCAGAGGTACGGCTTATTTTGTCGCCACTATAATTTAGTCCTGTTGCTAATGGATATAGATTGTATTTAACTGCCAGCAGTTTCCTTTCACAGATTCACGACCAGTTGACTTTTATTCAACAAACAGTCCTACATGTTGATCTCTATCAAATCAAATTATCCTTGGGCCATACAAGTAATGCCTAAAAAGACTATAAAAATACCAAAAAATTATGGCATTGAGGGGTTTAAAAATGTCTTCAATGTGTAGAACAGAAGAAAAGACAGCAAAGAGAATTGTACCAAGATTTATCCACTAGCCTCCAACAATCTTTCTTGCCCTGTTTCTTGTGTAAAATGAATTTGACATTTACAGCAACACGACATGACTTACATTGTATAACCTTACCATTCCTGATCTTTTGACCTTTTAGTTGGTAGTTACAATGTATTCAAGTGAATAAATGACACCAGACAGTTTTGTGTGAAAGGGATCTGGCCCTGCTGACTATAAAGCACATTCCATTACCATAACAGCAGAAAGATTAACTGTGGTGGCTGCTAAAGTAAGCCCTACCTCTCATGCCTCTAGAAGGCATATAGTTTATTTGGTAAAACTTGTTTTGTGTGACCACAAGAGACTGACTCCCAGTTCCTCAAATACTGCCCAATGGGCAATGAAAAAGTTAGTACAAAGAAGATTTATCCTTTGAATATGTTATGGTAAGAAATATGAACATGTCAAGAAGAGCAAACCATTCAGTGTGGGGAAATGTGAATGCAAAAACTTGACGATAAAAACATATAGCTGCAATTTTGGGGATGACCACATATGGACGGCCCAAACTGGGAATGACAAAATAGAAATTGGAAAGGGCAGTTGTGCTGATTGATTTTCAACATGAAGCCTGACCAGATGATTATCTTACACTATCCAAACATTGCCAGAGCCCATCAGAACCTTTATACTTGATACCCTAATTCCCTGCAAGTCTCATGTTAAAGCATATTCTTTGCAGGGAAATTCACTTTTCCTGCATGTACTGTCATGCTCATTCCTCAGAGTAGGATGTCTCAAGAGATAGTAAAGCATTGGTGATATGACCACCAAGCAGGATGATGGATAGTGTGGCACTGAGGATAATGGACAATCAAGTCTTCACCAACTTGTGATTACAGGAAGATTGGATGAACTGCTGACACCGGATCTCACTGACAGACATCATTACAAAAAGGAACTACAAAGGGTAAAATCCTTTTCATGTCTAATTTAATTCATGATAATGTAGAAGGAAGGCTCAAACCTTACCCTGTTGATACTTATCACATTCTTGAGCCTCAGAATAGGCATTTAGAAAATTACAAAATAATTTTAAGTTGATTAGAAGGAGGAGACTTTTCTAAAACATAGACATTGCTAAAATGTAACGGTACATTGGGCATATGTCAATTTACTTTTAAATTACCCATGAAAGCCTAATATGGACCCATTCATCTATAAAGCACATTTTAATGACTGCAAACACCATGAAGAATACCAGTGTGTTATCTCTGTTCTCACAGCATCTACTCACAGCACCAAGGAGGGAGAAGAGCCAGCAGCTGGACAACTGAGATTGCATGTATCAAGTCCAACTAGGCCATATGTATGTAAATAATACATTTCCTAACCTGCACAAAACACCCTTAAGTTTGTGAATGCTTTAAACAACTCTCATGAAGTGGGTGTACAATGATTGCAATGGAAGCCTGAAGCCTTGGGAATGTTACCCCATGTTTAGCCACATAAAAGTGCTAGTTTGACTAACCTTTTACATACTGTCTTACATTAACATTT
>NW_017802614.1:271957-273276 GCF_001625305.1 Branchiostoma belcheri | reverse complement strand
TAACAATTAACACAGCTGTCTAGAACACATGCTCTCTGTCTGCACATGGGGTGGCAGATACCTTTGGCGTTCAGACACTTAACTTTCAGGCAAACAGGTGGGGCAGCATGGTGGATTCTGATTAAAGGATTCGTTAATTGTTTGGCTCTACTGTCACCGCCTGTTGAGGTCTGATGCATGGTGGGTCAGATTAATACAGCTCAGGAGCAGCCAGAACAAATCACCTATGGGAGCCTGGGGATTTTCACACCACAATGACCAGGAGATTGAGGGACACTTACAGAAATTGATTTTTTGGTTGGGAGGCAGCATTACCTGTGGTGTAGTCTGGGGTAGACTGTAGGGATCCAAGCTGCCGGATGTCACAGTAGCTAGAGCTGTTCACTTAACAAGGTAAGTCTTGCATGGGTAAGTCTGAATTATATGTAACTCCATTATCTTCTTACAGTTTTGACTCAGTTATCTGCAGTCACTAAAATGCCCCCAAGTTTAGGCTTTGTGGAATATTACATGTTTGTTGAAATCTTTTTTAACTACTCTTCAGTACCAATGCATTGGGTTTACAACAAGGTAAGTGGGACAAACAATGTTCTTCACCACATAACAAAATCTTGTTGTGTTTTGAGACACAACAACTTTGTTATAAGCACTTATGACATGTTTATGTTATACCCTTGTACATGTAGTAGCACTGAAATACAATATTGTACTGTCACAGTGGCAGTAATAATTGCCCTCTGTAGTCCAATGCATACAGAAACATCATCCACCTACATGTATGCTAGTACTCTATATCTGCCCATGTCACTAAATTTACTAAGTAGAGTAAGAAGTGTTTTGTTTGATTGAAACCCTTATCTCACCAAGCACAAGAAGCTTTCACCTATATGTAAAACCATACTCATGTTTACTAACTTACTTTCAGCCCTCATGCCACAATGGCATGTAATTTTATGACAGACTGGAAATTCTTATGACACTTTAACATGCATGAAGTCATCGGTATGCACACTAGAGAGACATGGCACTATAATCTTTAGTCATGGCTGTTTTCCAATGAGAGCTAAATTAAATGTTTTCTGTGGGGATCCCACAAGACTTTTTTTACTTAGTAATACATGTGCAGTAACCTACTGAGTAATGACATAATTTTGCAAATCTTTCAATACTGAAAACATGTCACAACTTTGATAAGGATTATTCAAGTTTTTTCATGTCATACCAAAGGCACATTTTGAAACATGGGAAAATTTATCAAGAACTCGAACTACCATGATATTGAAACAGGTACGGTACATGTATCGCTCCTTGACTATAAA
>NW_017802614.1:254599-271937 GCF_001625305.1 Branchiostoma belcheri | reverse complement strand
AGGAACTACAAAGGGTAAAATCCTTTTCATGTCTAATTTCATTCATGATAATGTAGAAGGAAGGCTCAAACCTTACCCCTGTTGATACTTATCACATTCTTGAGCCTCAGAATAGGCATTTAGAAAATTACAAAATAATTTTAAGTTGATTAGAAGGAGGAGACTTTTCTAAAACATAGACATTGCTAAAATGTAACGGTACATTGGGCATATGTCAATTTACTTTTAAATTACCCATGAAAGCCTAATATGGACCCATTCATCTATAAAGCACATTTTAATGACTGCAAACACCATGAAGAATACCAGTGTGTTATCTCTGTTCTCACAGCATCTACTCACAGCACCAAGGAGGGAGAAAAGCCAGCAGCTGGACAACTGAGATTGCATGTATCAAGTCCAACTAGGCCATATGTATGTAAATAATACATTTCCTAACCTGCACAAAACACCCTTAAGTTTGTGAATGCTTTAAACAAGTTTCATGAAGTGGGTGTACAATGATTGCAATGGAAGCCTGAAGCCTTGGGAATGTTACCCCATGTTTAGCCACATAAAAGTGCTAGTTTGACTAACCTTTTACATACTGTCTTACATTAACATTTAGCAAGTTAGAAGGGAAAAATTGTTGGTGACCTTTTCACATACTATAGTAGCAAAATGTTCCACATACAAGCTACATTAAATAGAAAGATCAATCAAACCTGTAAAGATCAGGTAAAATACCTTTGCCATATATAAAAAGGAATATTTCTGGAATGTTGTTTTTGCTGTTGAAAGACTTCATGTAACGTTACTAGTACATGTGTGTACATGTATTTAGAAAATGTACGTTGGATTCCCCAGTATATCACTTATTGCTCAATTAAAGGTTGCACCCGAAAGAGTACCAAAAGTTGAAGCTACTGTATGTTTTGGCAGGCAATACAAGTACTCACTAAATGTTCATGATGGTTCATTTTGAATGCCACTGGGGTGCAGTAAAAATGGCAACACTGATCTTTGGAAAACTTGAAACCATTTTGAAATGGCAGAGTAACTTGAATCCTCTTCATGTGATAGCCACTGTAGAACCTGAATCATCATCATCATCAGGTCGGGCGAATTGCCTGGACCAAGTCCACTCTTTCTCGCCATGCCGCTCTGTCCGCAGAACCTGAATACTTAAGTCCATTTCTTACAAAATCCACCCATCTTGAAGAAATGGTGGCTTGGACACATGGCATTTAGTCTGAAATGTTCTACATGCATAATGCTCGACATTCTCTAGTGAGCTTTTGCGGTCGAAACATTTTTGCGGCATGACCACTATGTATCATAGGCAATAATGTAATCAAGGCCGACACCTTCACTCCTTGCAGCACAGCAACTCTTAATCAATGGAAGTGTGCCAGCTTGTTCCTGACCTTTAGTTGATTAACTTTTTTTCTGCTAGCAAATACTGGGTGTGAAATCTGCTCAGGCCAACCAAACAAAAAGTATTGACCACCCGGCTGAATACATATCATCCAAAAGTCAGATGTCAGTACACACTGTATCAATAAGTGTATCAATCAGTGTGGCCTGGTTCCTGAATATCAGGACACCAGGTGTGGGAAGGGGAACCAATTTTACACCCAGGGAAGGCTCATTATACTTCTGTATGAAGGTCAAACATACTTAGTAGTTGCTTACAATACATTAAAAACATGTAGCACTGACCATGAAGTGTTTTAGCATAATCTGCCATTTCCTTCTAGTCCTCCTTCAGTCTGGTAACTTTCGAAACAATCAAATAGTCCATCTACCAGCTGTACACACTGTGGGAGCTGATGGCAATGTGGATGTCTGGCATAACAACAGTAGACATGTGTAACTGATGTATGGAATGACCTTTTTAAGTGTTCATTTACTGTATATACGACATACAATACTTGCTTTGTACAGAAAATTTAGGTTTAAAAGTCTAAAGAGAGCATAATTTTCTGCAACTTGATGACAATACTACAAGAAAAATACACTTAACTATAGAAGATAAAGAACTCAGACGGAAACCCTTTCTTGACAGACACAAACAGTAGAGGCCACTGAGAGTTAATAACCTGCTGAAATTGCAATACCTGACTTCTGATTCCTTCATACATGGATGCACCCTTGTCAGGGGAGACCCTGTGCCAGTTATTTGATTTTGGCACAAGATACCAATGATTATTAGGAATTATGGGAAAGTAATTCACAACAATTATATTATCAGCACCGAGGCCAAAACAGACGACAGGTCACATAATAGTTTTTTCATCAATCCCTATTTGGCATCAGACACCAGCCAAGATTTCTGGATTGGCGCTTATCTCTAGATGGGGTAGACATTGATCTCTGATGTCATTATGATAACGAAATAACGAAGCTTAATCAATGCTATTGATTGGGTTTGGTGAAGCAAGACTTATAAATGCCAGCATTAACCGAAACCCAAGAGCAGCTTGATCTTTTGTCAAGTGTTGAAATGCACTGATGGAAACATGAATCCATGTACAAGACCTTTTTTCAGTTTTTCTCTCGACTAGCAGATGGTGGCAAAATGCTTAATATGTTGCTGAAGTTGACATTACTTGCACAAATACTATGTAATGCTTATGTTTGTTTTCACTAAAGGGCAAAGCGATGCCCAACTTCAACAGACCTCCATCTATTAAATAGTCTTGTGTTAACTAACATGCCCCCTTTAAGTTTGCTGAATTGCTGCTTCCCCACATGTATATATGGACAGACAAAGCTTGATTATATCTTCCAACTTCTACCAGCCAACAGTATTGGCACCTGTAAGTTTTTTTATCTAATACAATGTACAATACAACTTCTCATGGAGCATGAACAAATGTAATAGATGCTGTCATTTGTGAGATGTGTCACCCTGTAAATGTGCAAAGTAATTTTACACATGGCCACCCAGACAAGAAATCCAACACAGTTGTCATACTACATCATAAGACATGTATTGGGTTGAGTCAGGTGTAGTTTAAATCTATGTGAAAAAATCAACTGAGGGAAATTCTATACGATGTATCAAACTTCATCAGTCAAAATATAGATATAATATTGTTTCGTTATGTGGGGGAGGATAGTACATGTATATCACTGGATTCTCTGAGGATATGCTACATAAAATGTGCAATATAATGTGGGAGTGGGTTTGCAGCAACACTTAGATATCACCTAACGGCATCTCTGAAAATGTTACCCGATAGTGTCACCCCTCTAGGCAAGACCCTGTAATGTGCCAAATGTTGCAGTGTTACAGGTTTGAGAACAGTTCACTTAAGTGTACTACACTATTAATTGTTTACCTAAAATATTTACATGTGATTCCATGTTACTCCAGGTACCCGATAGTGAAGATCATACACTCAGTCATTTTAGCTTATGACATAAAAGATAAAATTATAATAAAAAACAGTAATCAAATTCTTTATTAGTAACCATATAGAGAAAAATCTGTTGTGGAAAAATGGTTTTAAGTGGGAGGTTTAAAATATGCTACATGGAAGGTTGGTACAACTGGTTCTTGAAACTGCCTTCAGCTGTAAGAGCTATCAGATATGTGATATATTTTTTTTCCAGAGGCTTTTCACCGAGTCTTGGGAAGATAAATGCAGGGTTTACATTGCCCAGAGGAGATCTCTTTCAAGGCAAGTGAGGATGTGCAATCCCTGGCTGAGCTCATCACTCTGAATGCAGAGAAAATTATCTGATAGCAGAAAGGGATGATGCAGGAGCTGTAGAGGACAATCAGGTTGTGTCCATCAGTATAACTCAGGCACGCTACCCCTCTCTTGCTTTGGCACTAATCAGAGGCTTAACAGTACATTGTACTGAGTACACTACCTCAACAGCTGCTGCTCTTGTGCATGGGACATGAATATACACCAGGAGATTGTAGGTAAGGGCATTACCACATCTATCATAGTCTAGCCAGACATAGTTCTATTTGTACAAGATAAATGGTACCAATGTTATCAGGAGGATGGCATCTAACAATTAACACAGCTGTCTAGAACACATGCTCTCTGTCTGCACATGGGGTGGCAGATACCTTTGGCGTTCAGACACTTAACTTTCAGGGCAAACAGGGTGGGCAGCATGGTGGATTCTGATTAAAGGATTCGTTAATTGTTTGGCTCTACTGTCACCGCCTGTTGAGGTCTGATGCATGGTGGGTCAGATTAATACAGCTCAGGAGCAGCCAGAACAAATCACCTATGGGAGCCTGGGGATTTTCACACCACAATGACCAGGAGATTGAGGGACACTTACAGAAATTGATTTTTTGGTTGGGAGGCAGCATTACCTGTGGTGTAGTCTGGGGTAGACTGTAGGGATCCAAGCTGCCGGATGTCACAGTAGCTAGAGCTGTTCACTTAACAAGGTAAGTCTTGCATGGGTAAGTCTGAATTATATGTAACTCCATTATCCTCTTACATAGTTGTTCATACAGAATCTTGCAGCTTGATTCTGTACCCTTTCCAATTTGTCTTTGTCTTTCTTTGTATATGGATCCCATACTGTCGCAGCGTATTCTAGGTTCGGTCTTACAAGTGACGTGTATGCAAGTGATTTTACTCTCGTTGGACATGCCCACAGATTACGTTTAATCACTCCCAATGTCTGTTTCGCCTTAGTTGTGATATTATTAACATGTGCACCCCACTTCAGTCCGCTTGTCAGCGTGACGCCCAGATACGGATGGATTTTTGTGGTTGCTAAAGCCTGACCACAAAACTGGTAGCTAGTTGCATGTGGTGTTCGTTTGTTTGTTATGTGCATAATGTAGCATTTTTCGGGATTAAACTGCATGAGCCATTTGCTTTGCCATTCTTCCAGGGTGTTCAGGTCTTTTTGGAGAAGTTGTGAGTCGGTCTGTGTAGAAAGCTCTACATACAATAGACAGTCATCGGCAAATAACCTCACATTTGAGTCAAGCTGATCTGGTAGGTCATTTATATACAAGAGAAAGAGCAATGGCCCCAGGACGGTTCCTTGAGGGACCCCAGACGCTACTTTAACTGGAGCCGACGCCTTCCCTTCAACCACTACTGTTTGCTCCCTGTTGGTCAGGAAAGCCTTTAACCAATTCAGCGTAGGGCCTTGGATTCCATAATACTCCAGTTTTGAGATGAGCCTGCCATGGGGGACTTTATCAAAGGCTTTAGTGAAATCAAGTATTGCTAAATCTACCTGCCGTTTACTGTTTAGTGCGCCAGCTATGTCATGGACTGTTAGTATAAGCTGTGTTTCTGTGGATCGTTTGGCTCTGAATCCATGCTGGTAATCCGTTAATATACTGTAACTTTCTAGGTGCTTCATGATTTGGCTATGGATGATATGTTCAAGTAGTTTGCAGGATATGCAGGTCAGTGAAACAGGTCTGTAGTTGCTGGGGACCGCTCTATCTCCTTTTTTAAAGATGGCGCATATATTTGCATCCCTCCAATCTTTAGGGATTTCTGCAGTGTTTAGCGAGTGTTGGAAAATATTGGTTAGAACAGGCGCGATTTCACTAGCTGTCAACTTGAGGAACCACGGTGGTATTTGGTCTGGTCCGGATGCTTTAGAGGGATTGAGACCTTGAAGCATTTTTTCGACACCATCAGTAGAAACTACTATATGTTCCATTGGAGGAGTACAGGGCTGACCTAGAGATGGCATATCTGTGGTGTCTTCCTCTGTGAAAACACTTTTGAACTGTGAACTGAGTACTTCTGCTTTTTTCCCGCTGTCACTGATGATGGTATTTCCCACCTTTAGGGGTGCTACCCCGACAAGGTCTTTCCTCAGTCCTTTTATGTACGACCAGAATGTTTTGGGTTTGTCAACTATAGCTTCTCCCAGTATGTCTGCCACGTATTTAGAGTGTGCTTGTCTTATGCTTTTCTGAACTCCCTTCTTAACTCTCTTATATTTGTTCCAGTCTTCCTCTTGGCCTGTTTTCTTAGCTTTGTTATAGAGCCGCTGCTTCTTACGACTGGTGGATGTCCCAACTACTAAGTACCTAATACCAGCTCAGAAGAGAACAAGAAATAGCCACGCATTCAAGTACCAGAGTTATCAACCAAGGATTGAGGTGTTCAAGAATTCATTCTTTCCTAGAACTATCGCAGAGTGGAACTCACTGTCACCAAGTACAGTAGGGGCACTGTCAATAGATAGCTTTAAACAATGTCTAGAGCTAGAAGTTCAAGGGTTAGGTGTAACAAGTCGATCGGTGTAATATAGCCAGCTGCCGCCGCGCCGCGTGCCTGCGAAGCTGGTGTGTTACGCCGAAAGGCGGTTATACCGGCTATACAGATACAGATACAGATACAGATACAGTTTTGACTCAGTTATCTGGACACTAAAAATGCCCCCAAGTTTAGGCTTTGTGGGATATTACATGTTTGTTGAAATCTTTTTTAACTGCTCTTCAGTACCAATTGGGTTTACAACAAGGTAAGTGGGACAAACAATGTGTTTAACCACATAACAAAATCTTGTTGTGTTTTGAGACACAACAACTTTGTTATAAGCACTTATGACATGTTTATGTTATACCCTTGTACATGTAGTAGCACTGAAAGACAATATTGTACTGTCACAGTGGCAGTAATAATTGCCCTCTGTAGTCCAATGCATACAGAAACATCATCCACCTACATGTATGCTAGTACTCTATATCTGCCCATGTCACTAAATTTACTAAGTAGAGAAATAAGTGTGTTTTGTTTGATTGAAACCCTTATCTCACCAAGCACAACAAGCTTTCACCTATATGTAAAACCATACTCATGTTTACTAACTTACTTTCAGCCCTCGTGCCACAATGGCATGTAATTTTATGACAGACTGGAAATTCTTATGACACTTTAACATGCATGAAGTCATCGGTATGCACACTAGAGAGACATGGCACTATAATCTTTAGTCATGGCTGTTTTCCAATGAGACCTAATGTTTTCTGTGGGAATCCCACAAGACTTTTTTTACTTAGTAATACATGTGCAGTAACCTACTGAGTAATGACATAATTTTGCAAATCTTTCAATACTGAAAACATGTCACAACTTTGATAAGGATTATTCAAGTTTTTTCATGTCACACCAAAGGCACATTTTGAAACATGGGAAAATTTATCAAGAACTCGAACTACCATGATATTGAAACAGGTACGGTACATGTATCGCTCCTTGACTATAAATGCTGATAATGTTTATTGGTCTGGTGCCTAATACATACCAGTAGTCTAGTAGATGATACTCCATATCCCCTGGGCATGTGCAATAAATAACATCAATCTAACAAAGAGACTCTTGGATTGCTTAATTTTCCACTTCAACTGCTAACTTGTACAAAAAAAAGATCTAGTATGTATCTGAACAACAGTAACTATTCAACCTATTCAGAGAGAATTTGGATTGCTGTCACAGTTATTGTGCACTTTATTAGATTCTGTGATCACTGAAGGTATCAAAGGAATTAAGCCTTTCTTACATATTCTGACAGGACATTCCATAAATTATCAGTAACTGTTACTATTTGCCACAGTATGGAGACACCCAGTCTGGTATCTTAGATTGGATAGTTTACACAAATCATTACATATCAATATCACCTACTTCAAACTTTGAGTCACTAAATGTGTTGTGTGAAATATTCAGTTTTCAGACTGGAACTGACTGAAATGATTTATTGGGGAAGGTATGTGGTTATGAAACACATTTTTTAAAACATTCATCTGGTGTTTGAAGGCAGAGGTCTTTTAGCACTTTGATAGCCTACCAATTTCTAGCAAGGATTCTGATGTGCAGGCTATCTTTTTGCAAAATTCAAGCCTAGGCTTCATGGAGATTATATTGTCTAGAAAGACTTTAAAAATATTTCATGCTCAAATACATGTACAACAGGCTTACAGGCACACTGTTTCATATATAATAAGTTAAATTTGTAACTGGTAACAAAGATGTTGAAGTTAATTTTCATTAATTTTGATAAACTTGATAAAATTATTTATGACTGTGTTCCTTTTTGTAAAAGACATTCTGCATAATGATATCTTGACAGTGTGACCAAGAATGGCATTTTGATAATGGTAATTTGAAGTAATCAATGAAGTTCAATTGTTTTGGATGGACATTTGCTGGGGAAATGAGGTGCTATTCGATATGGTGGCCATTACTGTGGGAGTTAGCCTACAAGGAAAGTCACAGAAAGGTACACTAACTGGTGTAAATGTATGTAGCAAACGACCACTGTGTGTGGCACTGACCTTTTGCAATGTGTGTACTTATACTACATTAACCTTGTGGGGCATGCAGTGCATTAAGCCTGTATCTACTACGCAAGGGGAAAACAGCCCGAGGGCTGATCAATTTTGCTAAGTGCTGTTGACATTGCTGATGTATGGAAAAGACACCAATCTAACAGCAGCACACCACGAGTCACTTCCCTACCAACCAACAGTTACAGTTATGACAATGAATCATGTAATGTAAGACAAAGATAGATTACACAATCTCTTCAGGCAATGCAGGTCAGGGCCACATGCTAAATGAAGGAACCAATAATCATTTAAAAACCAAATGATTATTATATAGTCATCTTTACAATTAAAAATGCAAGGTTTACCAAAGTTAACACAATGTTATCACTACAACTGTTACAGTATTTTACATTTCCCATCAGGAAAAAGTCTGCACTATCTGGTGATCTTGCATGTTTCCAGACAAGTGTCTGCTTTGGTCAATCTTTCTATTGATCAGGGAAAGTCTTGTCTATCATCCTTCTTAGGATGGCAAAATTCCAAACCACAAAAAAGACTTTAGAAATGTAAATTGTCTCCTTTAGACTTGACTTTTCACAAAAAATCCCCTCCACTGCCTGTGGGCCAGCAGAGCAGCATAAGGATTAGGAGTAAATGTTACACTTGAACGTGACAAATATCAGTAGGAGCCCAAACGACCACATGCATGGCTGCTTCATTGATCTGGAAATCTTGGATGGAATTGTTTCCATGAGTTCAATGCAAAGGTGGCCCATAGTGTCAAGGTAAGGCAACATCTTTTTCCTCAGGTTAAACTCAATTAAGACCGTATAAGAGCTGCCTTGACTTTCCTTTTCCCTTGGAAGTTGTCCAAACATTATTGCTTTCCTAGGATTTATCATTGGAAGTGCCAGCCATAAAAAAAGAAATATTTAAGCTTCCCAATGGCTGTCTGCTGTAATACAAGTGGAACTAGTCAAAGTAATTTGCGCTAAATATGCAAATAGTCAGTCTCTAACATCCATATGACTGATTTATAGTCACTGTGTTAAAAGACACAGGAATATTTTGCTGCTCTTCAATAGTAAGAGGGACCATGTCAGACATGATCCAATAGGTCATTGGCTCTGTGCAGTCATGACAAGACCTGCGCTGCTCAGGACACTGATATAAATCTTTGCTGTTGGTTGTTGTGTCACTGCACTACCTTAAGGCTGTCTGGCTAGCTGGATGTCATCTAGGCTGAATCAATACTGGGCATTACCGTGTACAGAGTGTTAGATCTGATAAGTCAGAAGGAAACAAAAAGGACACTTCGCAATTGACTAAGTTCTTTTATCCAACAGCAGGATACATTTGTCAAGTCTAAAGGAATTCTATGTCACACACCAATCTACTGTATAGAACATTTTTAGAAGACACACAAACACAAGATAAAACACAAGACTGGACAGGTCAAACTTGGGATGCAAAGTTCATCATTATAGACATGAAGATTTTATTAAATTAATTCTGTGAGTTGTTTGACAAATGAACGTGACTGTCTGTTATGTCCTCAATACACAATACAGAGCATGAATTCACAAACCAATATTACTTGTAACACAAACAGCTGAACAGCAAGGTAATGGTAACCCTACTGAGCATGTAATGTGGGAAGAAGCCTACTAATAGCCACTGTTATTGTAGAAATAAATTCTCATATTGACAATAAGGACAATGGGATGCTCTTCACAGAATGGATTTCAAGCTGGTGGCAATTGTATGGGACAACTGTTACCAGGAAACATTGACCAATGTTGGACATTGTCTCTCTTACAGCTCGGAAGTAGGTTAATCTATGACCTCAATCAGGAATCTGGCAAAGAACTGTTTGGTCTGGCTGATCTTTGATTCTTTGCCTGACCTCATTTCCTGCTGACCATTAATTGTTATGGCTGCAAGCCCACAAGGGCATGAAATGATGGCAACCTTTTCTTTCTCTTTTTGTGAAGACATTTTGGCACCTGAAGGTGGCGTGAGGGCATTATTACTTCAGAAGATAATGTTAACTTAATTAAGAATATCTTTCAATGAGTACTTGCTCACGAAAAAAACTTTGAAATTCTTTTCTTAAACAATTATGAATCATTAAACACACTAAGTGCTTTCATAAAATGCTCCAGGCAACTAATGACTATAGGCCACATAAAACAGATGGTTCACGATATCGAACCTAAACCTGGCTAAGTAAAATATTCATAACTTGCTGACCAATGAGGATAGCTACCATCTTTTAATAGACTATGGTAGGAGAATGGTCAAATACTGGGGAGAAAGCAGTTTGCTAAACTTTGTTGAGACATTTTTTCATTGTTTACATAATTCCAGGCATCAAAGTACATTTATCTGACAGGAAGGGTAGTCCAGGACAGTAATTTTTGCGTTTGTTCTCTACGTCTAAGGCCTATCTTTCAAGGTGCCCCAAGAGCTTTTGTTGGCATTCTTGTAATGTATACTGTCCTTTCCTTACTGTCATGGCCTTTTCCTTACCATAATATTTTGACTCATACAAGCCTCCATAGGTCTTAGTGCTAGAATATCAAGTGAAATCTAATCATTTCTGTCACACCATGATTGATGATAGGCTTTCACGCTATATAACCACAGGCATCCAATCAGCCTAGCTTTCTATATCTAGGATTGCAGGTAATGCATGCATTTGACATATCAAATCTCAGAATAACCAGTCAAAATAGCCACTCTCAATGCAATAAATGACAACTATTTCTGGCAAAAATTTTTCAATGACAACTTATAGTAACATAAAACTAATGCAGGGCATTAAATGAGGATGTCCAACAATAAATCTTGCTTGTTCCAATGCCTTACCAATGAACACATATCGTCCAAATGGTACTGCTTGAGGGGAACCATTTCACAAAATACAATAAACATCCATCATCCATTGATATTGTATATGATGACGGCAAGTTTGTTATCGTAAAGTTGCAACACAGTGTGGTGCCTTTAAGTTTATTCATAAGCATGATTCACAGCAGTCCAAATCCGCTACAGACATTTTGATTCCATTAATGAGATTTTGCTTATTTTGCCTTTAGGCAACATACATGAAGGTTCTTGTTCACAATCACACACAAGTCTACCATATAAGGAGGAACTAAATTGCTTTGTTCAAAGCTTCTCTTGCTCCAGGCAATTTTATAAAACCCCTTAATGTATACGAAAAACATGCTTTCATCTTTCAGTGAAATTTGATATGAGGGTAGACTGAGAATATTAATCCATAGGTTCTTTACTTTCTTCATTTGTAATGTTGCAAAGTAGTTGTATTGAGTCAGGGCAACATCACTTTTGCCAAAACATGGGAATACTTCTGGTTCTTAATACGACATACAACTAAATGATGTATAATAAATATTGTATGGAGTAGGTGGGAGCCTCAGGGCCTTTTCTTCATTCTTTTTACTCAAATCTTTCTAAAAAAAATTAGTGTATCGAGATATTTTGCCCATTTTCTGGTCTTCACAGTGCAATTATAAAAAAGCCAAATAATCTAAAAATCCATTCTTACATGGGGGTAATGTTGGTCCAAGAATAGTTGTTTTTTACACAGGGAATAAGGGATTAATTTTTGTACTTAGTCCAGTCCACATATTAGGGTAATTTTGGAATCATGATGTACATGTATTCTTGTATGGAGGAGGATGCAGAGAGATTTTGTATTTGCTTGCAAGTACTTCCGGGATCCCAAGGCTCATTTCTTGGTATGCATGTAGAGCTGCTTCCGATTTCTAAAAATACATAGCACAGCTATCTAGAATTGATATGCACTAAGCATGATAAAGAACATCCGGGATATGATAATATACACTGTAGCTAGTGCGTGAGACACTTGATATAGAAGAGATAGCACTGCTGAACCAAAGATCATCCATCATGTGGGATCAACAGATTTCTCTGTGATAACTTGGAACAGATGAAGTCATAAGTGATGCCTACTTTATATAGCAACTAGATATATGTATATGCAATATTTCTTCCAAATATAACAGATTGCATGTTTTATTATTTGTCCATTACATAACATGCTCAGTTTCCAATTGGTCCAGTAAAAAGAGCATGAGCAATTATTTCTTCAAATGGCCATACCAAATGTCAGGTCATTTGACTTTAAGGAGCTAAAAACATACATTGGGGATGAAAATTTGGAAAAAAAAAATCAAAATCATGCTAGCTTTTTAACACATTCCTCTGGTGACTCTTGTATCACTCTAATCTAACATACATGTTCCACATTTGATGTCCCACAGAAATCTGGTGACTTTCCCACCATGACAGAGCAAGTGGACAAGGTCATGACGAAAGCTGGAGAAATCTGGGCAGACTTGATGACCAACACAATGTACCATACAGGGAATGGTCAGAGAAATGATGAGGGCTGACTGCCTTAACCCAGGTAACAAGCAACTAACAACACACAGTTGGTGCCCTGAACAAGCCCAAGTATGAAGATAAATCCCAGATCCAAATCTACAACGATGGCATCTCTACTGCAGATTCTGACTCTAGTTGTTGTTAGTGTTCTGGTGATCAAGTGTGAGGAATTCCTTCCTTGTCCAAAGAAATGTGTGTGTGAGGCCTCAGACAACTCAGTGACGTGTATTCTCAAGACCCTGAGGAACATCCCCACACACCTTCCATTTTCAGTGCAAACCCTCAACTTGGAGCGAAACCGCATCAGTAAGGTTGTACGCAATACCTTCGTGCGTTATCCCAACTTAAGCCATCTCAACTTAAACCACAACAAGATCAAAACAGTGGAGGAGGGAGCATTCAATGGACTGTCACAACTGAAGAGTCTGTACTTATGTGGAAACAGGTTGAGTCTGATACCAAGGGTAAGTCAGATCTTTCTATAAGATCACACATGTACCATTAGGTATATCATATTGTACCGGGTAACATAAATTTGGATCCTTGGCCAAAATAACCCTATAGTTACATATAAGCCAGCACAAAACTAGTTTACAAGACATGTTGAAATATAAAAGTAGCAAATTCATCATCTGATTCAGTTTCAATAATGATAAAATGTTTCCCTTCACAGGGTACTTTTGCAGGCGTGTCTAATGTGACTCGACTGGATATGAACAGGAATGAATTAGTCCTGCTAACAGACATGGGGTTTGCAGAGTTGGCCAAACTAGAATATCTGGATCTATTGGAGAACGGCATCCTCTTTGTGACTGAGCTGGCATTCAAAGGGCTGGACTCTCTCAAGCATCTCATAGTGTCTAAGTGGAAGATGTCTGAGCTCCCCACAAACCGATTTATCCACTTACGCAGTCTGCAGACACTAGAGATTTCTTACATGAAAAGTGCGGTGCTGAAGCAAAATGTTGTTAGCAACCTAACACGACTGCAGATCCTCCACATTGGGCATTGGAAAAAACTGACCAACATCACTCCCAAGGCGTTCCGAGGGCTGGACAGCCTCGTGTCACTTATCATTCATCACACAAACATCTCAGTTATCCCATCTCCGGCCATACAACAGCTACGCAGCCTCAAGGAACTCTCACTGAACAACAACCCTATAGAGGAGGTGACTTCTGCCTCATTACGGGGGATGACGTCATTAAAGGAACTGTTCCTAGATCACTGCAACTTGACATACATTGGAACGGGAGCTTTCAAACAGCTGAAATCATTGCAGAAGTTAGACCTGAGTTACAACTTGCTTAAGAGTCTTCCCAGAGACACATTTCCTGACAAAGTGACATTCCAGCAGGTCACCCTGACAGAGAACCCTTGGAACTGCGACTGTCAGATGAGATGGTTGATCTCAGCAAACACAAATGGCTGGAGGAGTGTGTACTGTTCCACTCCGGCAGCCATCCAAGGCATAGATGTTCTACGGCACAGCAAGTTGCATCGTGCCAAACTACTACAAAACATGAAATGTAACTTGCCAACAGCAGCCATCTCCCAGGGACCAACAGTGAAGGTTGAGCAAGGTAGCGAGCTGAGCTTACAGTGCCTCGCTCAGGGAGAGCCCAAACCTAGCATATCATGGATTTCCCCAGCGGGGAGGACAGTAGATACTGGGGTGACCCTGAAGGGAGGAGTGCTACAAATATCTTCTGTCAATACATCAGACAAAGGAAGATACACCTGTGTAGTGACCAATGCAGGAGGAACAGTTGTGGTCAATACCAGTGTCATAGTTACTGGTAAGTAGAAGGGTCAATGTTTCTTTCTGAATACAAGATACTCATCAGTAACATTATAGACTTTGAAAAAATTATTATCTAAACTATAGAATGATATTTCTGATAAAATATTGGTTCAAAAGTTTTTAACAGTACCATACAGTTGTACAAAAGTAAAATCTCAAATACTTTTCTTCTCATTTAACAGTACAAGGAAGTATTTTAGTGTAAAGAAATGGCGGCTATACAGGGTGCATGATGTATGTACAACCATGAAAAAGATGAATCTCTTTAATATGTTAACTAAGAGATAAAAACACATTACAATCCAAGCAATATTTCATATTTAGCCTAGGCAGATACAAAGTAAGTACCGTATTGTCAGTTAATGAATAGCTTCATAAAGTATAGAACTGTTAATAGTCTTATAGTCAGATGACAAACTGATTAATGCTTTCACAGACACATCTGTACACTGATGCACGAGCACACAGAGACCAAACAACACTTACGAATCACCTTTCTCTACAATACAGACCTAACCTTTATTACATGTCACACTCCCCGCTGCACGTGTGTGAAAATTTGAGTTGAGTGAACATAATACTGCACTGGATGCATGGGTATACTTACGCTTGAACTTTGCCATCTATATGAGGATGAATGTCTTTGGTAAACATTGTGTCATTTACCGTATATCATGTTTTAAAAACCGAGAAATCCATTTTTAGGGTCATTGTGTTCCCTTTCAATGTGAGTAGTAAAGACACGGTACATAATGAAAATTTATGTCTTCCCTGAACACATTAATGACTCGAGTTACTTAATATCTCCCCCAAGAGTCTCTTGTGGAATTTGTTCTGGGGACTTGCTGTAATGAAATTCTTCATGATCAAATCTAATTAAACATGGTTTGGTTCATACTGTTCAGGACTGTAGTAGTCAGATTACCGGTAATATTAACACCTGATTTAAGTGAACGCACATATTGCACACCAGCTATTAACTGTCAGGAAACAAAGTGGTGTGCAAGGCATTTGGCTGACAACATCTGGTAGTCTGATCATTCTATGTGTTTCTTGCTACATTCATCAAAGACTGGATAAAGCAAAAGCCATCCCTGTGCAAAATATATGTTTGTATCATGTTCCCAAAACTCAAAAATTCTCTTGATGGCTTAAATGAAAAAAAGAGACATTCAAGAAGAACTTTTCAACACCACAAACAGGCCTATATTAACTGCTGTGTTATTAGTACTTCCAATGGGGACAGAATATTGGTTGTTCTGTAGTTGTTTCAGCACCAAGGACAAATCAAACATGTGTTGAACTGATTGCTTTCAACACCAACCAGGCAAACAGTAGTGTTGGAACTTATTTGGCACCAGGACCAGGCCCGAGAGATGTTTAGGCAACCTGTGAATTGTTGGTGTTTCAATGTCAGGGACAGGTTTGGGTTTTCTTATTGATTGTGCTTCAGCATTAGAGACATGCCTATAAACCATTCTCTTTCCAATTATGGAATCCTTCTCCTGAAAGCTCTTTAGCTAAATGGCTCATGCCTGTTGTATTATCATAGCTAAACTGGAAGCCATTGATCAACTACATGTGTTTGTATTTCAAAGCTTTGCTTTGTATTTATTTCACAGGTGGAAATTAGTACTACACAGACCGAAATTAATTCATGTGCAGATGTCATCCACAGAATTCACTTGGTGTGGCCTAAAAGTTAAACACTTTTGACAGGTGCTTTCCTTTGACAGGTTATCAGCATCAAGAACAATCCAATAACTGTCTACTGATAATGTTTTCAATTGATCTGCTTCAGCACCAAGGACAGGCAATAGTGTGGAAACTATAACCTGAGAGCATTTAGCACCAGGAACAGGTCTTTATCAGGTCCCAACAGTCTGGTTTCAGACAGAAATGAAGATATGTGGAAACCTGCTGTTCAGTATTATTAAGTTAATCACGGTGGTCTAAAACGGCCTCAAAAATCACCACTCGTGGCTAATTAATATTAATGAAAATTAGATGTCAATTACACTTGTCACCGTTGGCAACTGTCCATGATTGGTTGACACTTTCGTGGGCCGGCTCTAGAAATGTTTACCTTGCTGTTTGCCCCCCTGCAAAATCTTCCCGCCAACTGTTCTATTCATATGCGCACTTCTCCAGATCCTCTATTGTTCTAATTTCACACATTCTAACAATACATGGCGTGGGTACAAGCTCAAGCTATGATCATTTTCTGGCCTGGTACACACACACAGAACAATATCGTTTCTAACTCTCTGTGTAATTCAGTTGCGATCAAAACGTAAAATTACTCAGATAATGGCGGCCACTAGGTTACCCTTGACCGGCCAAGATTGGGCAAGAATTCGAAGAACGCCGATAAGCCAAAATCCTCGATGAGATTTAGACTACATATTACAAAAAAAGCCGCCCTTATACCCTCTTCTACAAAATATAAAATAAACCCCGACTCGTACTTTAAAAGTGATCCTGTTGTTTGAAAATATAACCCTTGATACAAAGTAACAAACGTTACATTAGGAGTGCTATTTTGTAACACTGCCGACGTCGATCTTTCCACTCTCCGTTGTTGTTTTGATTTTGTCAGCGCCATCTTGGTTTACGTATTTTTGTAAATTAGCGCATGAACGCCAGTGTTTCTTGAACGCAACTCGTTTAGATCTTATTATTTTAGACATCCCCGCGAGTTAACACGTATTCTGTACTTATCTCTGTATTTGCTCTGGACGTTGTTTCCGAGATCGGAAATACTTCGGCAGAACCAAGGACGAAACATGAGAAGTTTCGGCTAGAACAATGCCGCAACAAGTTAC
>NW_017802614.1:191352-247456 GCF_001625305.1 Branchiostoma belcheri | reverse complement strand
CCAGAAGCAAACAGGGCATAATTATTGCAAGTTTAATAATGTTTTGCTTTGTGATTTTGTGACCAAACAAACTAAATTTGTTGGCCCTCCAACATATATCTCCTAATCACTGGTCACTTTTGATACTACACAAAAATATGACACTATTCCACATTGCAGGCGGCCAGAACATGATACACCCCCTATTACTAGATTAAAATGGTCCAACTGTTACGTCAACCAACATCACTGACTGGTCAGGACCAGTTTTAATTGACCCTGGCATTGGAAGGTTTAATCATTGAATCATTGAAGATTGGAATTGGAGTGCCTCCTTTCTACCTGGTAGAGCACTGGAATTACTCTGTGCACTGAGCTAGGTCACCTTGGACAGGCATAGCATGCTTTAAACTTCAAAAACGTATTACATTTGAAACTGAGAGAGGAGACTTGTAAACTTGTTCTTTGTTCAGACACACATTATCAATAAACATTTAATGTAATTAAGTTACATTTTCTATTAGGGACCACTTACTTAAAATACTACTGGTAGGTTCTACAAGTGACACAGGATAGCACATATTTACTCTCATTGACCATGTCCTTCCTTTTGCCATTACCTACTTGTCTACTAAGTAAACCAGAATCACCAAAATATCTATTTAAAACTGTATAATTTCCCAGGCTCAAATCATCAAATGGCGCTGCTGGAAATATAACCTCCCTGGCAGAAGCAATGAAATATCCATGAAGTACAATTTAGATCACACATAGTGGGGCTTTGACTGGGAGCGCCATCAATAAGCTACACTGACATACTCTGCATCTATCTCTTTCCAGAAGCGATAACGAATAGTGTAACTTCTACCAGCTGCATTTCTATGAATGCAATCGAATGCAGCTCACGTATGGTTAGGCCTAATGCATATAAATGTGGGGTATGCAGGATGGACATGCAGCATTGTAGGAAAGCCTTGCATAGGGTGTACATATAGAGTTTGCAATGTCACCTTCTAAGATCTGGTTGAAACAATACATGGCAGTCATTTTAAGAGTTAATCATTTAAATTTTTTGATGGATACAGTTAGGGTTAGGTTTATAGAAAGTCCTTTTACCCACATCTTTGTTCCAATTGGCCAACCAGTTCATTTTATTAGTACTGACCAACACAAACTCACTGACCAACATGAAGAACTGAGTATATCAGTCTCCTTTTTAAGTAAGTCATCAGTCTTGAAGTGCATTGAGTAATGCTCCCTACATATTAAAGGACACTCTCTACACATGGAGTCCTGACTCCATACTAAATACTGTACCACTTGCAGTTAGTACAGTCAGGGACTTTCCAAGAAGCTGAACAACAACTATAAACTTTAAGCATTCTACACGTTTTTCCTGTGACGTTCAGCAAAAGCACAGTTTCACTATTTCAACATATCACATATATTTCAACATTTTATACCCATTAAAGATGTGATATGAAACAGAACTGGTTAAAAGATGCATGCCATGTACAAATACAATAGTGTGTGTAAGTATAGATACATTGTACACTGGCCCAGGAACAGTCACTAACATGCTCTTCTACTAGGTCATAAATGAGTGGCAAATACAGGTTTAAAAACCCTATAACACAACAAGAAGAACATCTAACTCTAGTTAACCTTTAGCACACTATCAATAGCTGAACGACACTATTTTTACATAGTAAAAGGTCAAGAATGATTCAACATGCGACAAGTTAGAGTAAAACCCCTCGATGCCCCAGAGATACTGACAAATCATGACTGTAATCAAACCTGGATCTACGCTTCACCAACCTGCACTCTCTCAGGAGAGACAAGAACCTGATTAAATATTCTCATCTGAAACATGTCATATCCACCTAGCATATATCACAGGTAACAGGCAATGAACTCTTTTCAGGGGTGCTGTATTAAAAGTACAACATGATTATTGTCCAGCTAGTTTTCAATTCATATTTGGTCACCCCAATCTTAGGCCACTCCAATTCAATGTCTTACTTAGATTTACCGACTTCATTTTTTTCCTTCTTTGAAAGCAGATCCTATCCACTTTCACAATATCCTGCAAAAATTTCATAACAAAGAAATCAAATTGGCCAGGCAATGACATTCCAACGACAGATGCTATATTGAGCAATGGTGGTCATTTGATGTTCTAACTATAGAACTACAATGTACCAACCCCGATGAGTTGCTTTACTTCTAAAATATGGTGCATGTGCATGTAGAAGCTTGTATTGGTGCTATTATGTTAATACAGTAAAATTAACAAGTAACAGCAATTCAGCTGCAAACATACAGGTCATTGTACGTACATTTTAGGATTTAGTGAGGTGGCCAACTAGTCAGGCTTCTAGCTTGTAAAACTTTATATAGCAGTCATGAGAGTTAGAAACCTGTTACATGTACACCAAACCACTTAACCACTGTGGTTGGAGGGCAATATGTGATCTCTGGTTGCACTTTTATAATTTAACAATAGCAAAGCATTCAGCACCAAGGACAACAGATATCTCTACCAGTATGGAGTCAGATGTAAAGGATGCAGATAAAACTGGCCATATCTCATCAAGAGCAAAAGGATTATCAAATAATGGGTTTAATTAAGCAGCTAAGTATCAGAAGACAAGCACATCAAACATTCTCGGATCATTTCCTCCTGTAGGCAAATAGAAGGCACTGTATCTTATGAACACCAATATTAGGAATTATTTCACTGCACATAAAGATATGACATTATTTATGAATTCATAACAGTCAGTTTTGCTCCGAGAGTGGAGTTAAGAACCAGAAAAGATATGGACAGTTCGGCAAAAAAGTTGTTCCTGGCCATCAGAGAACCCTTTTTTATTAATGTACACCTATTATCTCTCAACATGTCTTATTGATCTTATTGTATTGTCCAAGATAAACATAATTTTTTGTCATGTGAATGACACCTAAATCTGCATGGTTTATGTCTACTGATGTTCATCTTTTATGTCACAAATTTATGTGAATGAATATCCGATTTATTACATGTACCACTAACTTGAGGTACATTTTGTATATTACAAAATGTATGTACACATATGAGCATATTGTCATGAATTTGCAATAAACTTCTTATTAATGTCTACTAAATGTAATTCCATAAGATCAAATACATCAGCCACCCTGATGCAAAGTTACATCAGCAAACCATGCATCAAAGAGATCTCCAATGAAACATCCCCAAATGCAATGCACTCTTGCATATCTATAAAACTAAGCCTAGCTGGAGATAGGCCCAAACTCACAACACTTCATTCTGGGCACAAAAGCTATATACCGGGGTACCACCCAAACTACTACCCAACACTGACCCTAGCATGTCCAGAGAAGGTGATGTTAAAACCAGACATTCTGCTACAGTACCATAACAAGCTGCTAGGGGGCCCAAAATCTAACCATTTTGGGGGTCTCATCAAGACCTACTGACCTACCAAATATCAAGACAATCCACCCAAGCCTTCTGAAGTTATGTGTTGACAAATAGACATACACAAAAGTTACCAAAATCATAACCTTCTTGGTGAAGGTAATAACCTGACTTAAGACTGTTCTCATCAGAAATGTCCCATTAGGCCAGGGAACCTGTATGTAGTCCACAGCCTTACATATGGTGCAAGGAAATTAGCTCATAAATCCAAGGAAACTGTATTGAGTAAGTATCAAATTACATTAGATATATAGGGTAATTGTCCTTTCTACCTTACATATATATCACCTAACTGCTTAGATTTATGGTTCAATGGTCCTCCACAGGGTCAGTTAATAAATATTGGATAGCTTTGTAGGAGAATAATTTGACTGTCAATCAATGTGATTTAGGAAATAACGGATACTTGAAGTTCAATATTGGGTACAATTATCTGGTAACAGTTTTGGCCAACCCAATAATTTCTGTTATTGGCTTTTACTGTTCAATTCAAAGACAGACAACATAAAGATGAACACAAACTTTGAAGATATATGTACTTCATGACAAGACAGAATGTGGGGTTGACAGGAAACCATTACTTGTCCTTAAGGACAGCTACAAGGCAATTTGGGGTATTGATTAGCCATTACTTTGCACTCCTTTTTCATTCTCACAATGTGTTAATTGTTCTTGGCTACTTCTTGAAACAAAATCACAATTCTGCCTTACGATCCATTGTGTCTGTAGCATTTTGTCCAGCTGCAATAGTTTGCAGGGCAAAGACATTTGCTGTTAGGTCAAACATTGGGTCACATATTTTAACTTACAACACTATTATATAAAAGGAAAATCGATTTACCAAAGTGATGGATTGTTCACATTTAAAGTGTAGGTAGCCCCTACGGAGGTCACATGGTGAAAATATTGGAGACAAGCGCCATATATAGTAAAGCTTAGCCAATCTGGTCTTTTCAGCTTTGATGCGCATTCATTGCCATGGTTGCCTGTCAAAGGTGGCTGGAAATGTTGATATGTGAAATCATATAATCTATATACACTATTCTAAAGAAAATGTTAACTTACACAGTGACAGTATCAATGGTTGCTTTAACCTTACTAGTGTCATAAAGTTCAAGCATACTGCCAGGTTGCATATATTGGCCCTGGCACCAAGTAAGTTCACATTTTGAAAGTTAGGAAAGGTTCATAGTTTGAATTTGGAAGCTAGGGAAGGTTCACACTTGTGTCAGTTAGGAAATGCTACCTACACTTTGTATTGTACAAGTCCAACTATCACAACTGCTACCATCTTTATAGTTTTGTGGCATAGAAATTAACATGACTCACTGCTAGCATATCATCAGATTGTCATGCATCTCCTTGACCAATAGCATATCAATATGGAATGTCTGTAGCATGTTCACCGGGCATCCTGACATTTATCTATATATTCTTCCTTGAGCAAGACTTAAGATAACATGATACTCAGTGAAGTAGAGGAAGCAGGAAAAAAAGAATCACACAGGAATACAATATGCTACACTCAAGTAACTTTCAATAGGAAACATTAATGTCTATCTTTCCTCCAGACAGACCACTAATGGGGTCAAAAATGGGGCCAAGAATGAAGGATAATCTATCCCAGAGAATGGTCAATAATTCATACAAAACATCTAAGGACACATAATCCATCCATGCTACATGTGTTCCCAGGGGTCACATCAGATGTCTGTTCTTCAAGAAAACTAGTTGTTCTTAATGGGCGATGGTCTGAGAGCCTCATAAATGGTTAAGTGTATTCGGACATTTGCTCTCACTCCCCCCCAGTATGAAATTTGAAAAATGAAACAAAAGAGTGGCACCTACTATAAAGGGCTTCGATAAAAATCCTGAAAATGATATTGAAGTACTTGTACCGGTATTAGAAAAAACATCAACAGACAGAGAACACAATATACAGTTTAAATATAATAAATTAAATCACATCAAAATCCCCTAATGGCTACAGGGGAGTAAAAATTAACGTAATGCATCACGTTATAATACTAACATACAGTTCCCGATTTTTTATGTCCTTTACTGCAGAATCCAGGATGGATCCAGCTAGTTTTGGCGAAGGTCATACAAATTCATTTTCTTGGTTTTAAATGAAAGATTCAGCAAGAGGTCATCAACTTGAATCAACTCATTGACTTTCACTTCAAATTCCATTCTGCTGATGACACTCCTGTTTAGCAATTTTTTTGAAAATCTGATACTATCATATACATGTAGCGTTATATGTAAAAATATTGAGAGTTTTTGTGAATGTCTTGTGCTATTCTGCACTGTCTATGCATCTTCCCAATGACTCCTTAAGGCAACACACGTGCATATAGACAGTATGAAATTAAAGACAGGAAATAAGATAACCTTTTCTGGGACTTTTTGGGCCTTCTGACCTAACTTCCTGTCACTGTCCCTGATGCCCTGATGTGCCTATATAGCATGTGAAAATAACTAAAGAAACACAAGCAAACATACACACAGACACACAGAAAACAAAAACTCTATACACAGAGAGGTAAACAAAGTGTGACTTAAGTGCAGTTTTAAAATCTTTGGGCTGAGAATATTGATTGCCACCAGAGATTAGAGATTAAGGAGCATGTCCCACTTTATCTGACAAGGATTAACTATGTTGTCTTTTGGCATACAAGATGGGGATTTGATTCATTTCAACCTGACACTTCTAGTCCAAAAACAGCAAAACAAATACAAGAGCAATACTGGTTTGTGAAAAAAAGCTTGCTTCTAATTCACGGTAGACAGTAGGAAGTGGTTCTGAATATATGGTCCATTGCGTGACGATTTGTTACCATGTCCACATCAATTGCCTGCAACACCCTGGTCCAAGCATTTGTGGATATCATAGAAAACACAGACACTCACTCACTCTTCTCCTAGGTACCATTAGTACACATACATAACCCTCATGGATACTGACTAGGGAGGGAGGCCCCCAGTTCAATAGCCAGAGCTTGTGTACAAATGTACATCCTATGAAAACCACTTGGGGTGA
This sequence comes from Branchiostoma belcheri, assembly GCF_001625305.1. Classification (NCBI taxonomy): domain Eukaryota; kingdom Metazoa; phylum Chordata; class Leptocardii; order Amphioxiformes; family Branchiostomatidae; genus Branchiostoma; species Branchiostoma belcheri. Next base: position 240,947 of record NW_017802614.1, on the reverse strand, counting down.
CACTTAGTAGACTTAAAGAGTGTCACACCAATCCAGGGGCCTGGGGTTATGTAGTAGACTATATCCTTGTCAATTTCTTAGCTTTACCCAGAGGATACGCCCACTGATGGCATTGACGGGGGAGGTAATGCTACTGCAGCGATATTCCAATCTACGTTACAGTGGAGGGGCTTGACCACGCATGCTAGAGGGCTCAACATCAACAGGATGAGGTCCTCATGTACCATTGCTGATATCTATAACAGTTACTATAGGAATGAGATAGTAGTATTTTCATTCTGGGCTTGACCTCAGTAGAATCGGCAAGAAGATAAAATCATCTTCTGTTCCTCAAAGCATGATATCATCATAATATTATAGAATAAATTTGAATAATCCTGACTTTAAATAAACACTAAATGTGCTACACTGGCAAGCACACAGTTTTTTAATTATTTTGATATTAAGTAAACACTGCTTCAGTCAAGAACTCAAGTGAGAAAAATAGAAAATAGTCATTTGGGCCTTGGACTGTCTGGGCAATTTCCCTGCATGACTGAGAAAAAATACTGTTGTGGTCAATGATCCCATGCCTAATTACTGAATCAATGCTATTTTAGGCATTTATCCCTTGGGCAAAGTTGTAATGATTATATAGCATACAACAAATTTTAACATTACTAAGCTTCATCATATCCTATCACTAGAATGCTGTTTCCTGATTGGAGGAATATAGATTCAACACCCTACCTAAAATTAGGTGCATTGATTAGGCATGCTATCGTGGCAACGCTGTATAAGTGGGTGCCTCTCTGGACTTTATCTATAGCGGCGGCAATTTTTAGTGGCAGCTTGCACTATGCACTCTAAATGCTCCTCATACCTCTCCCAAGATCTGCATGGAAATGAAGCAATGACGGAATAATGGCCCTGTGATCATGACGTATACTGGGGGTGCTCATCTCTGTTAGAATTCATGATCTAGCCCCAGACGGAGGCACACATATGCAGTATGTGCAATTTGTCACCTTTAATGACGGTTAGTAATCAGAGTGCAGCCGCATGTGGATTGATGCAGACCTTGTGAAGGAAGCTTGAGCAACACGAGCGCGGCTCCTGGACAGACGGCCCAACATGCTTGAAGAAGGACTGGACCTGTACATTCTCGAGGTTTGCAACAGACACAACTGGGCTTACAGCGAAGTTGCCGATAATGAGTAAGGATGCAGGCAGAGCCTGATGATGTACAAAAATGACGATGATGCCTGCGTGAAGCTGTGCATCTCAAGAAGAGCGCCGGACAAAAAGGTGGGTAAATTATGGACAGTGCAACCTCTATCCCTTACGCTGACCTCCAATCCAATGGAAGCAACATCGCAAACCAAGGGTACAATGCAACAATACTTGTCGATCCCGATAGAAATGGTGGAAATGACACCATCCCACAAGAAGGCTTTTATCAATTTGACACTGTTCTACCATGGGTGTTCCTATACATTGTGGGTATTGTGTTTGTGGTCACCTACTTGACAATTCTGTATGAAGCTGGTCGTGTGCTTTGGACCATGTACCAAGTCAGATTTTCTAACCAGTCTTCGCGGGATGACAAGAAATCTGTAGACATAGAGGACAAACAACCTGCACTTTCATCACATGTGGAATGGCAGAGTAGACAGCAAACATGAATGACAGTAGTCATGCACAACGCTATGCATTCAAAACATCATACCACAAGATCCCTCCTCCTTGTCAAGTGTGCAAGCTTAGTCCAAGACAGCTAAGGCTGTGGCTTTCTGTATTATAGTGCTTGATATGTGTGCAAGAGGATCTTTGCTGCTACCTGCATATTGACCCCACTGGAAGTAAGTGTACAAATATTGCTGAGTTGCTCCTAAATATACAAGGTGGATCTGCACAATTCCCCTGGGCTGGCTGTGTGAAGGTTACAAGAACAAGCTGCTGACTGTTATGTTCAATATCATGCACTAGAGGCTACTACAAGATGGAGTGTTGATCTTGAATGGAAGGATGCAATGGTCAAATCCAAAGGAACTCAGACGTCAGAAAAATGAACAAGTGACAAGCACAAAATGCTCAGGAAAAAACTTCATGCAACACGAGTCTGTGGGATCCAGTTGGAAGGTTAGACTGTTGGCTTTATCTGTGATACCATTACCTCATTGCTGATGCGTGGGCTGCTAGGATTAAGAATGACCTTTGAGCCCTCTTGCAATTGCCACCCTGCAATCTTGTGCTACCCTCTGATGTGTCTGGAACGTGTAGGACGAGGAAATCTACTCCCTGCATTCCCACAGAAATGTATTTTAACCACTTCTATCCAATGTACAGTAGCTAAAAATTTTCAGAACTTAAAAATAAGAGGAAATATTTCTGATATAACCAACATGGAAATCAAGTAGTGACCACCTACATGTATGTAAAAAAAAGCATAGACATGCAACTTAACATAAATGATAAGATTGTAATAACATTGTGTTCACATTTCATCTGGCCATAGCTTCTTATCCCCAACTCAAGTGGCACTTTCCTTTTAAGATGTTCAAATGCAACCTGCTTAACTGAGTAAAACAGTAATTTGGTTGGGGAGAGAGCAATAAAATAATGACAACTCTCAGGCCTGTTATGTGTGCTTACCTGCTCATCAACCGAGGCTGCTGCCTGCCCAAAATTAATATGGGCCTCCCCCTGAGACTGAAAACACGGTGCACTAAATCACCCATTCGTATCAAGCATTCTCGACGCTTCCTCCCACCGAGTAAAATCTAATTGGAACCGTTTCATTCTTATGCTGCCTCAAGGCTATTTGGAGGACAAAGTGAATGGACAGGAAACTGGGCATTATTCATGCTTGGTAGATGGAGTCATGGTTCTATGCAGAATAACCTCACTGCAGTCTCTCTAACATGTTGGAATCTCCAAATAGGAATATACCGGATATGTCATTCGACTTCTCTTCTGAGGAATCTGCTGTTAAGATGCAGCAAATGATGCTGCAATAAAAGTATATACCGGTAATAATGTAAAACCCAGGAAACAACATTCAACAGACATTCAGTACTTTGCTCTGTTCCTACTTATTTTGCCAATCTGTCTATATCATCAATAGCAAATAAAATGCAAAAGGAAGTTTACTGCCTCTGTCCATGATGCGCCACTGAATGTGCCAAGCCATGTCCTACAATATCAGGGCTCGAAATTTTTTTAAAGAATAGGACTGGTGTACTGGTGCACCTACCCTAAAAAGTGCACAAAAAAAGAATTGGATGCAAAGCATAAAATGAAACAGAATGTAAGCAAAACCTAATTTGAAATACTATAGCCTTCTTCAAAATTCTAAACGTATATAATAACAAATATTTTCTTTGCTATTTGACCGACAAGAATGACTTCACACTATATAAAGTATACAATAGTATTTTAAAGACAGTGCACTCAGTCAAAAATCATGTGCACAGTTCCAAAATTTGGGGTGCACAAAAGTGCATATGCACCCAGTATTTCGAGCCCTGAATACTTATGTATATGTAGGTTTGTGATTAATTTGTACACTGTTTGAACTTCAACTTTTATCCTACAAAAGAATGGACTGACCAATTTTTTTACTAGATCCGTTGCATGTTAATAACTCAGTTTCATTCAGATTAAAAAAGTTTGTTTTTTTTTAAATTGTTTTCTCATCACCTTATCTTATATTTTGTTTCTACCATTATCATTTTGTACATCTGCAATCCTGGTACCTCTAAATCCTTTGACTAATGAGCTCAGCATGACTCACATCTGTCAGCTTTAAATTTGTGAAGAAGCTCTGCCACCATGTTCATTATGTGAATATGTGGGAAGGTAGTTTAACCTTCGCGCCCTACAGTAGGTGTAGCTAAATGTTCAGTCACAGTTAGGAAGTTAGCAAGGAGACTGTTACCTTTATCTACATGCACATCTAAGACTGGAGCATTCTTGAGAAAAAGAATGGTAAAACATTATACTGTTTGATAGTCCCATGATTCATAGGAAGTATCAAATTTCAATTTGAAATACAGAATATCTCATAAAGTCGCTTTTATTTCAAATCTCTGGCTTTAGGCAGTGTAATATTACACAACAAAACCATTAATCAAATTCATTATCAAATTAATGAAATAGTTTGAGTCTAAGCAGACAAGCCATTGTGGTTTGGCAGTTTGCCTGACGGTGTGGTGTAGGGTGACCTTCAACACTGTCCTTCAAATCTAGCTAAATTCTCACTCAGTGAACATTTACTGCTAACATTTCATGGCCAATGTATACTACAACTGTTGAAACCAGCATCAGCAAGATACAACATGAAGCACAATTTGAAAATATCCAAAAATGACTACTATTATTTTTCATGCAGGTATTAATAAATAAACTGCACATATTGTACATTGTGCACATGTATCTATTGGCTTTATTAAGAATTTTCTCATGCTGACTTCTCCTTAGCAAATCTTAAATTACCAAAGTGACTGTTGATATCTTATCCTTGATTTGCCAAGTGTACAACACGTTAAGTTCACTGTATGCACCTATCTGGTAAGAGATCTCAAATTGAGCCTTTCCTCCTAGGGAATATACGAACCTTTCGGCAGAATAATAATGAGTTGCCATAGTTAAAAGGAGTGATTGTAGGATATGTTCTTATAAAAAGAAAGGATGTGCTGAGATGGCAGTATTTGTAGCCTGTGCCTCACGTCTTTCTTTGAATGACTGGTTACAACTATTATGGGATGGTGATATTACATCTATGGACAGCTTAGACTGTACAAGGTGACATTCAGCGACAAACTGCCCCAGGATGCACCTGGAACAAACTGAAGAATGAAGATAGTGTCACATTCAACACCATGGTATCTTCACAAGAAGAAAGGCAAGAGGAATCTGGATCCAAGTTTCACTTTAAGGTAAGGAAATGTTTATGTTCTATGACATTACACTATAATACTAAACTAAACACTAAACAGGAATCACCTATAAAACAATGTTCTCATGAATGGGAACCACAAGACAGTTTGCAAAAGTCTGTGCACAGTCATTAGAGAGATTCAAGAATCAATCATATCATAACTTAAATCACTGAATTTGGTAAACTGGAATAAAGTATAATATATATAAATGTATTTAGCACAGCTATGATTTATTTCTTATGAAATTGTGAAATGCATTGCTGAAACAGCTTATTTCTCCATTGATAAACGCATACTGTATAAGTTAGATAAAGGTAAGGTTTCTCTCTTGTGCCTTGGGGCATGTAGGGGACTATGTTTCTTCCCTGCGAATGGGTGGTTTTTGAAGTGGGCTTGCTACCCCCTCACCATATAAGGTAGGATCCTTTTACAAGATAAGATGTAGGTAACGCCCTCTACACCCTCCAAGGGCAGAAAAGTAATTTTCCTCCGAATTTTCCAATCTACAATGTAGCTGTGGTGCCATTAGTTTGTGGGACAATCTCCATGGAAGTAATCACAACTGCTCTAACATCTGGTATGTGTAGATGAGAAATACACTATGGGCTTAAGCACCTTTTACTGTGATTAAAACTAAAGTAAAAGCTAATATCAATCCTATTCGTAAAACAACTGTTACTGTAACACTAAAAGTACAATGTTAAACCTTTCTGCTTTTGTAGCTAAAGGATATTTGCATAGATTTGTAGGTCATTTGTGAAAAGTGCCACTGTGAAAAGTACTTTACCAATGTGACTTCACTGGGTACAGCTTGTGTTGGGTCAGTATTCACAGACTGAAGTCTACATGTTGGGAGGAAAAATGGCAGTCACTTTTTCATTAAGATGTGACTCAACAGAGGACTGCTTTACCTCATTTTGACCTACAGGGCTTATACTGCCTATCTATAACATGACTGTGCTGTAGCTGGTCACCACAGAAAAGTGGCTTTACCCCTCATAAAATGCAATCATGAGCATCTGCCAGATTCACTCAATGACATCAAAGACATGAGGGTAACTATGACAATCTATGAAAGAATGTCTCCTCTATGTAAATATCACATTCCTCAACAAATATCCTGTGATCTCCAATTATGAACAGTCAAAAATCACTGACATTGTATTGAATTGCACATTTTTACCAATAGCAAAGCATTCAGCACCAAGGACAGCACCAAAAATTCTGTACAGTATCTGGTGTCAAAGGATAGAGACAAGACACAACTGTTCAAGCCATATCTCATCAAAAACAAAAGCATTAACATATCTACCAACATCTAAGGTACAAAAGCAATTACTTATCAGAAGATAAGTGCAGAAAACATTCTCAGATCATTTCCATCTGTGGGCATAAAGAATACCTAGATTGAAGCTCTCTTTATGAAAGAATTATGAAAGGGTAAATCTAGTCTACTTATTGTATCAACTCTAAATGACAATCCTGACCAATTCAGATGAAACAGAAAACTGACACAGAAAATGTTTGTGATAAAAGCCCTGAAAGATTGACAGATGTGTGACAAGGAAAATTAGATAATCACTTTTGTTATTTTACCTAGGAACAGCTTGAAGGATATCTGAATCAGTAGCACAAATTGCCTTCTACAGAGGCCCTAACTCAGACCTAAGGCAACACTTTATCCACACATTGACTCCCGTTTGGAATGTTCCTGATATTGCAGGGAGGACACGGGATTGACTGCAGGGTGGTGTAACTTCATTTATATCTCATATACAATGCCCTGCGAGCGTAAATTTGTTGACACTGCAGTGTCAGTGAATTCAGCAGTAAAAATCCTTTAAGCCGTATTGATTTGTCTGGCATTTGAAGAATGTTAGTGATACAAAGGCATTAGCATTCTGGCAGCAGCTTGCCCTCCACGTTTTATGTAAGGTCCTAGCAAAGTCAAATTTCAATCTTGTACAAAGACTAAGAAAAAAAGAAAATTTTTTTGTTTTGTTTTTCCACTGGAAAATCCTATAGCAGGCACAGGACATTGAAAGTTCCAGCATTTGTTTAATATTCAAATTCAAAGTTAAAGAAATCTTTTTGACACAAGGGATGTGACCAACCCTGCATCAGCATGTTCACCAGTTCAATAAAAAAACAAAAGGTAACAAATCAAAAGGCATCCTCCAGCTAGTGCAGACTGTCTTAACTCTGGGGTCCAGCAACTAGATGGTTTCAAAGCACAGTTGTCACACAGTGAACAGTTCATCACTACTGCTTACATACCATCATTCAACTTACATAAAGTTGGTCATAAATCACACTATCACCATTCAGATTTTTGGTATTTTAATTTCAACTAAAAATGTGGCAGAATGACATCATGTACAAATGTGTGAATTATAAAAGTACCAATGCCTTTTTGCATGGTGTGTTTGTTTTTATCTGCTTGCCATGCAATCATTGGCTAAATTTCATCCTCTTTGGTTTGACTAATTTACCTTTCATACATGAGGAATCAAGTATATCAGTGAGTAATGAAACACTGACTTGATATAATGTTACGTTAACAACATAACAAGTCAAACAATGGTTCTCAAGGATATTTTGCATTTGGGACTACAAAATGACTGAAAAATGTCCATTTTATACAATGCTTTTCCTGTATAAACCATATCAATCTGGAATAGAACACTCCAAAGCACACACATTTCTCACCCTGTATCATCTTGCCCTTGACACCTGGGCTGGCTGTGCTGTAGATACAGAGCATTTTGCACAGAGGCCAACAGTTTGACCCTCGGAGTCTGATAATCTAAAATGCTTTTTACTGCAGCTACCACATTGGCCAGCATGCCTGTACATCAGCAGCCATATTGATCTGTGTCTCCCAAGCTGTTTCCTGTCATTACCATCTCTACTCCAGGATCACTGAACAGAAAAATTCTTTTCATGAAGGGAAATGACAAGATAAAGTAGAGACTCCCTCTTTATATTTAGCGATAAATACTGTCCAATAACAAATTCTCATATCACTTGATTGTGAACATTGTGGCAATACCTTATCTGCAATTGACACCTCTGTGTACAGAAGTTCACATATAATAATTGTTTTTGGTACGTCTGCTTGTTTATGTATGTTTCCAAAATTATTTCCATATGCTATCTAATATATAGATAAATTTCACCACAGAGTGACAGGAAGAGAAGGGCAACAGGTTAGAGTTGCAGATTCTGAAGGTTTTTAAACAGTGTTCTCTTAACACTTCAGTTCTCTCAAGTTTGCAATTCTGTAGGTATTACTGATGTTGCAATCAGCAGATCTCCCTCAATACCCTGTCTTTAAAGAAATGAATGGCACAGAACAAATAAAGGTCAACTGGCATTAGTGATGTTAGGATCAGGTATAGACATCTCTAGTTTAAGACATGGATCAAACAGCTTACAAATAATTGCTACATTCAGTTTTGCAAGATTTGTTAAGAGTTTGAATAACTCTTCAACTCTCCAAACGTTTAGGGAAATCTAGTAGTAGTAGTAGTAGTAGTAATGGTTTATTGACAGATTACATGTACATGTCACAACATTAATTTAAACAAAACTATTTACTGCATAGAAAAGTCGATAAACCTTCAGCTGGTTATCTATAATGATAATGGGATCCGACGGTTGTTATTTCCGGTGGCTTTGCATGGAAATGGAGGTGGGTCAGTAATAGCTGCATTCAGATGATGACTGCGTGATCCATTGCGAACACATCAGCGCCTAACAAATGGGAACATGTTCAGAATACCCTCCATCTCATGAATGGGATATCAGCAATGCTGGGAGGTCAGACCTTTGGAACAGCTTGGACGACAAAAGCGATATAACGTGTACATATCTCATGGCATTTTCACATAGTGGCAATCAGCAAATCCAGCAGCATTTTGTCAGGGTAATGGCATTCTCTGATTGGGAATATGACAAATACAAAGGCAGGTTGTTACAATATGTGATGTGCATTTTAGTGTATGCAAGGATCGTCATCATAGTTTCAGTAATTTTCCTCATCTTTCCTTTGCATGAAAAAGTTTGCTTCCACTGACGTAATCATTCAATGTAGCTATCTTGAAATATATGTATATTCCATTAGCAAAAATAATTTGCCTGGAAGGCTCAGACACTTATCAGCTTTCATTATCCTCTGATAAAAATAGGAAATCCATTGGACTGTCTGAGATTAACCTAATGAAAAAGCCAACAGGAAGGATTGGATGAGGATGAGATGGAAAAAAAATATCATCAATGAATATCTCTGGTTGGATACAAGCTTTACAATAAAAAGTAAGGAAATACTGTGACAGTCGTATTCCATTTCTCTTCATTCAACAGGCTAGCAAAGCACGTCTGCATGTACAAAATGTACTAGTATGAATATATAAAATGGATACAAAAGATTCCATATCTTATTCTTGTCATTCAAAAAAAACTGTCACAGTGATAAAATGAGGCCCAATCATTATGATACGAGGTTACCAGTAATTATGGCAAGTCTGTGGAGTATTGCAGCCAAGGGAATAAATCTGTCCTTTGGCTACAATGCCTAAATGTAAACCTAAGTCAACCATTGGACTATCATCTGCCCTCTGTACTGTTAAGTGGGCTTCAAGATTAACTGCACTCCACATGAAATGACATAGCTGCAGGTATGATTCTAATGGGTTTATCAACACACTAGGCCTACGGATAAGCTTCCTTCCTTTGGAATCACCACTTTCTGTAAGCAGGGTAATAAGTTCAGTAGCAATTCAGATATCGTAGGTATTAAGCTGGAGTGCCGACAAACCCTTGAATAAATATCTTCAACATGAGATGCATCCTAATGATCACAGCAATGACACTACTCGGCAAAACATGACTGACTCATGAACATTAGATATGCACATACATGTATGATTAGAATTTACCGACCATTTCCTGTGTCAAAATTATGTACATGGTCATGAGTGGATTAGATGAAGACAGAGTTATAAAGACATTGTAATACATTAAGTTAGAGAAATAGGTGACCTCTGCATGTTGTAAGGCCAATTATTTTTGTCTGGAATCCAGAGGATAAACTGTAATGATAAGGCCACACCAGCTTATTTTTCTGGTTCTCTCTGGTTTTCTGTTTTCCTGGGAAAATAATGCAGTGAGCAGACAAAGTAAAAATGAAAAAAAAAGAGATACTTACTAGGCATCATATGATATACCTAAATTCTACCACAGGAGCCACTATAGCTAAGTCAAATATATTTCAATATTCAAACTAATGGATGATATTTCAAATTCAAATTTTCAACTTTAAATGCATGAATAAATGGGCAAAATGGACAAAATTCAAATGGACAAAATTCAAGAAGCAAGACAAGGACTCTTTTCAAATATTGGCACTAAGATATGAGCATTCTTGAATTTATCAATATCTTTTATACTTCATGTGAGTTTTTTTTTTTACCTTTTTTTCCTCAAATCAGAACAACACTGAAGTGGGGAATCCAACAACCAAGGAATTGAATTGGTGTGGCTTACATATGAAAGTGTAAGACACTGGTGAGTCAAAATTGAAGTGTGGAATTTCCTCACATTGTAGCATCTATTACAGATTGTGCCTGTAAAGGGCTGTAATATCTGTAACTTCCCAAATGATTAGATGCACTGTGCATCATTTCAAGCTTCCCAACTTATCATCAAGTTCTCAGCGGGATGTTTGTAGGCAGGTCGGGAAAGTCACTATCAAATCCTGGTTCATACACACAATATTGACTACTACAGGGAGGTGGATTCATGGCACAAAACACATGCATGTAATAAACATTGCTAAACAGTTGACAGGATCATGATGCAGCAAGAACAGATCAGGAAAGGCCAGGATATTGAGTTAGTCCCCACACATTTGGCAGTTCCTCAATAATGCTCGGGAGGATCATCTATCCACTCAATTCTCAGATTCTTTGGAGACAACATTCAGGAAGTTGAGATGCGAAAGGCCACACGATCTCAATATCTTTGGTTTTTGGATCTTAAATGGACATTTTTTGAGAACCAGATAAGAAATAAGAAATTAAAGAACTCATATTTCAGATAAGATATGCAGAGTTTATTTCTGTTTTATCATTATCAGTTTCTCACTACTTCTGTGCAATACTATGCATTTTCCCATACTAGTAACTAAGGCAACAAACATGTACAAATGTATATACTAGCAGGAAACTGAAGACAGGAAATGAGCTAACCTTTTCTAGGACCTTTGACCTAACTTCCTGTCATGATCAGCATCCTGGATGTGACTAGCACTACATAAACACAACCAAACACACACAAAAAAAACCTTAAAACCTTCATGCATGGAGGGAAAAGCATGTTTTTTCTCTAATTAAGCCCTGTGGTACATTATACAGGAAGGTTAGCATTTCAAACAAGAAACATTGAATATTTAATTTACTATCCATACGTACAGGTGTGGAGACCATTATAATCATTATGCTGTCCACATCACAGTGTCTAGAGAAAATCAATGCAGCCAGGAAAGGTTTTGAATTGGGGACAACTAAAAATTCTGATGATGGTTTCCTAATGCTCAAAAGAAATCCTTTATTGATAGGTCATTGACAGTTTGAAGCTGAAGATGAAATCCTCCGATGTTGCATGATTCACCAGGCGAAGTTTCTTGGCAGCAGATCAATACTCCAGGCCTGCAGGGCTGGTTAGGGAATTTGGGTGCTGGAGATATACAGCTGTAATACAATTTTGCCAGAGTAACGCACGACATACACCTTGGCTTTGCAAGGATCCCCATTAATGGCCGGCTCCAAGTGCTCAGCCCATCAAATCCCATCCTGCATTTTGGCCTCCTCATAATCCACTTACAAATTGTAGTAGTCAGTGACTGTGAATGCTGATGAATTTCTGTGCAAGGTGAACTCTTTAATTCTGGACTTAAAAATCCAGCCATGGTGTTCTGACAAAAAGAAACAGGCAAATGAGTAAACATGATTATGATCAACTAGAATTCCACATCCCAGTACCTCGGGCGACAATTATTGTTTTGTCAGTCTATGCAAATTATACCCTAATTTGCATTGGATTTGTATTTACCACGGTACTACATACAAGTTATCATTACCTATCCATCCCTGTGATGAAATTCGGTTCTTAGAACTGCAGTATTAGGAAATTTTTAATATTGATGGGCAACATACATGTAACTTTTCGCATGCTCAGTGAGCCACCAGTCCTGGATAATTATATTTAAAGGGTACAAAATATTTGAACCCTGCAACTGCAGTTCCTCCTTAAATTTCTAGGGTGCCAAAGATCAAATTCATCATTATGGGTTCACCACACCACGAAGTGGTGTGGTGAAACCATATTGCTTTTTCTGATGTTTCTTCTCCTTCTTCTCCTCCTCCTCCTCCTCCTGCCATATCTTTAAATGGATTCAGCTTCTTCATTTTAGGGCCTAAGGTCCTGAAATTTGGTATGGAGGTACAGTGGGCAAATACCCCTAGGCGTTTTTTAAATTATTGTGATACAGGCTTTTAGAATGGTTTTATTTGAGTTTTTTGGCTGTGTTATAGCAAATGTATTACTGTGTTAGTCTGCCTTGTTTACCACGTTTGGGCATGAGTCATCAGAATGGAATGCAGGGCATCAACCAATAGGCATGCAGCTTTCCTCTATACTTCTTGCTGATTGGCTGTTGGGATTTAACTTGATTAACACCTGCACAGAAGCATTTCCATACTGACAGTATGTCTGTATTCAAGTGTTTTGGTAGGTATTTCAAGCTTTCCTGCTCCAGCATTGGAATGCCGGGCATGGACGTTTTTTTTTTTTTTTGAAAATCAACAGTTTGCATTATGCAATTAAAAATCCTAACCAATAAAGTAGGGAATAGCTATCCAACTGTTGTTTTAGTTGTATTTTACTTCATATTATAGTTATATCAATGTAAATCATTGTTTTCCCTTGTGTTTCCCATTCTTTCCCTGCCATGTCGTAAAATGTGGTGAACCCATCGCTGTATTTGCTCCAAAGCAAATATTGGCCTTTCTAGTTTCTCATGCATCCATTCACATCTTCAGTTGTCTGTATCAGTACCTGTATAGCTAGTATAACTGCCCTGTGGTGTAACATACAAGCTGTTCCAGATATTATGTAGTCCTAAAAGCTAAGAGTTATGTCCAAAAACAACCTGCTAACAGACAGGAACCTACATGTAAATAGCTTCTTTGACAAAAGTTAATGATTACAATCATATTAACTAGTAGCTTTACAATTATCATGTATCAATTGAAATGACAAAGTTTACTTTTCTAAATCCCTGCATGACAGTGCTAGTAATTTATAATCTATAACTAATACTGGAAGTTTGATCTATTCAAAGCATCAGAAATACCTAGGTTTTGGTATGTCTGGTAAGTCAAATACAATGTATATGTATATGTATATGTATATGTATATGTATATGTATATGTATATGTATATGTATATGTATATGTATATGTATATGTATATGTATGTACATGTACATGACAGTAACATAGTATTTTTACATGACACAGTACCCTTGAATTCATCTTCAACTGCTCTACTCCAAGTCTTAGACTTCTTTTCAAATCAAAGTAGAGGAAGAAGCAGGACAGACAAGTGTGTCAAAAACTGACAGATGCAGTGCCAGAGGGCAGGGAGCTTTAAACAGTCCACCCTGTGTCTGATTGCTGTTGCGATTGAACTTTCTGGTATTCAAACTGAGAGGAATTTTGCAAATCCTACTTTGAGCTTGAAGATCAAAGATGCTAGACATCAAAGGCAAAAGAGTCCCACTTACAATATTTCTCTTTATAACACAAACATTTTTTTGCCCAAACATACATGTAGACCTTCAATCCATCTGTCATTAAAGAATGACCCCTGATGGTACATGTAAGTGTGTACTGACGTAATGCTGTCTTTTAGCATGTTGTGACTGACCCTTCTTACTTACTTGGAAGGTCTTCAAACAACAACCAGTCATTGGAAGAAAAGGGGAAGCCTAGCCTTTCATGCACTTTCCAGTTTGTATGATTTAGTGTTGGGAAGCTTTTAATCCACAAGCACATCAATTTTCCCCAACTCTGGCAAAGGATGGGAGTGATGCAAGCATTTCACCCTCAGAGCTCCCCTAACAGCTACTATCATGTGTGGGGGATATATTTTAGGATGTACCGTTCAATAGATTGCATACCATTTCAGTTTTATCTTACAACTTATGAAACTGTCATGGTTGGGAAATTCAATACGAATGCAAAATACATATAATGTAGTGGGGACAAGGAGACAGGAAGATCCATGGATGCAAAACTATTTCTCATATCTTGACCAACCATCTCTGCATTGGTACGAGTTGAAATTACAGATTATTGTCTAGAACTGTGTGCCTCCTGCATTCAAAATGATTCCACTAGGCCCTACAGAGTTGGTTTAAATTACTTTAATGCTTATCATTTCATGCTTCACAAAAAGTGTAACTGGCATAAGAAGATACTATCATACCTGTCCAATGTTGTATATAAGTGTAAGTTGTGCCTGTCTTAAAGCTTATTAATATACATAATCTGATTCCTAACTTAGCTCAGACCTGCTGCAATGTAAAGATAAGCAAAGGGGTATTAAGAATGTGACTATAATATTGTTTCCAGTCTTCCAAAATTCTGGTTTACGTTCATACATAAACATACATGTGTGGGCACAAAATAAACCTTTAATACTACCAGTAAAAACTTGTAAGTCATCAAATACAAGATTTCCAAAAAGATTCATTGCAAAATATAATTGTGGCCATCGATACTGAGAGACCTAATATGGTGAGGGCTTGCCCGAGGGCTGCTTGGAGACAAATATAACATCAGTCATAAAAGAGAACATCAAACTTACATCAAAAGTCACAGAACTAGATTTATATCCAAGACGATATCAGTAACAGACCGTTCATCACAAAGATTTCCAATACACAATAATAATTTCAACTCATTTCTAGGTCCAAAGATTACAAATAAATCATAAATAAATGCAGTACAATTTCCTAAAAGTCCTTATATGCGAGGCTGGAGACACTTGACTGCTACTTTGCACTGAAACATGTTTGTCCCTGCATTTACTAATTAGGCCATGTTGATTTGATTATATGGATGACATCCGCGCGCGCATGAATTTTCGGCCGTTTCCAAAAAAAAAAAAAAGGTTTCAACCATACTGTAAATCGTACAAAACAGTTGCAAAATGAGCAAAAATATACCATAAGTTACAAAAAAATTAATAAAAACTATACCAATGTCGTAGAATGACAAAATCAAACGAAAAAAGACGAAATTGTAAAGAAATGTACTTGAAGACTAGATTATTCGCCAAACCATATTCTGTGCCATTTGCTCAACCCTCATGACCACGTAGATTTCATAATGAAAAGAACTTTTTTTTTGCAAAACTTTTTTTTAATTCGCACGCTCGCATCAGTTTTGGGGCTCCCGGAGGATGTCATCCATATAATCAAATCAACATGGCCTTACAAAGAGAGAGGATGTGCATTTCAGACATGCAATCAACATACCATACTAACACTACCTGTTATAGATTGTACTTTTGTTTTGCCTGCCCACCCCATCAATTTTCTGTAACAATTACCAGAGAACCAAGAAAGTACATTGCTGTGGACTTACAAGACAAAGCTGATACATGTATACCAAGGGTAGTTATATTACAGACCAATATTTTCAATACAAGTGGCTGGGTGGTATAAAGCTCTTTCCTGGGGGCAGGAGTTAATCCTCAGTAGGACAGTTAGCTCGAGGTGCTGTCCAAGCTATAATTTATAGTATAAAGGACCAATTTGCATTGACTTAGCCTCTTGAGCGAACTCTCCTTTTGGCATGCACGGGCAGTTCCTTAATGTGTATTTACCTCACTGAGCATTTATCAGAAAGCCATGGCAAAGCCATTCAGACATGAAAGCCTATAATGGATGCTGGGCCTTACACAATAAGCTTTCAGACACCCACTGCATAACTATAGTGTGTTTCTATTTCACTGGGCAAATTGTGCTGGAAGTCTTATCGATAAATGTTAAGTTTTCATTCTAACTAACAGAATCCTCCATGACATAGAATAACTCCCCGCGATGTGATGTGCTGGATATGATATTCGCCTGAGTGGTACAGGTCAATTTCAAGCATATTTGATTTCCAAAGGCAGTCCTCAGCATACTTATGATATCGTTTCCGTAAAGCAAAACCATGTGACATTTTGAGAGTCCGGCAAAAGAAGAGGCAAAAAACAGATTGACATTCCAATTAAAATGCACGCCTTGTAATGACCCTGTAATGCAAGTCATGTTGGACTTCCCAACATCAAGATCATCATGATGAACAAAGAGCCAAAACTGCCCAGGAAAAGTGTTAAAATCCAAACACACATTATCATTCTTTTTTATAGGATATGAGGCAATGAAAAGAAGAAAATTTCTGTGCAAGTGATACATGGCTGTCAACAAGTGTAGTTTGACTTTCAGTGGGCAAACTGCAATGCCTTTCAACTGTATTCATTCATCATTCACTGGATATATTAACCCACTGCTTGCTGAAGGTTAATTAGATTCAAACAGGTTCAATCATACCAAGGTGTGGTTATGCTATTTTCTGCCATGATCAAAACAGATGGACTACTGATGGACAGTATACTACATGGACATTGCTAACTTGTATCAAACGCAAACACCTTTTCAGCACCATGGACAGAACATCTATTTCATCAACGTAACACGTATTGGCAACAGAATTTGTGTGGTCTTCCCTGAATATACATGAACATACCCACGTCATCCCATTGACAAAGGAGTTCATGATCATATAACCGACAAACCCTGTAAATGTCACCTGGTATTCCAAGGACAACCATATGACATGACCAACCTTCCAAAACACACTCTGATGTACATTATGTGTCACATGGCAGGCTTGACTGATGTACCTGTTAAAATGCCTCATACAAAGGCTGGGAGACGAAACAACCATACACCACGGGAGGTCACCCTCCAGTGACCACGACACTGCTTTGATCCTATATATTCTAATCACCAATACATCACCTAGACAGGTGGTATGGCAGCACAGCCAGTGCCAGATGGTGCAATCAGAGGCCTCTGATTAATTGGTTCCGCTTTCAAGTTCTGTGAAGTGTAAGGCTCAGAAAATAAGCATTGCCTGCAAATATGCAGATATTTCACTTCTGTCTCAGTATGTTTGTTGGTACATCATTTCACAATAATTCTGATTGTACTGTATTGGTACTCTGTTTAATAGTAGCAAGATATGCAGAAGTAGAAACATGGAGGGTGCTGGAGAATATAGAAAGTCAAAATGAAGGCATGTACACATGTAACGTTACATATAAAGCTTTTTTAAACAAAATATGTTTTCCCAAAGGCCAAAAGAAATTGCAGTGCTGATATAGTCTACAGACTCCCCCAGAAATACCAGTCAGTAACTTCTGGCCAGAGACTGTTTAATGAGCATTTATTCAATGTACATGAGAAGACTAGCAGTTGTACATTCTGTACAACTTAAACTAAGTAATGCTGTTATCACACTGGCCACACATCTTTGCTGCAGTACTTGAATTCATAGATGAGACTGGCAGAGGGGCTGTGTGGAAACATTGTACAAATGTATATAAAAGAGGGTCACCAAAATTCTTCAAATTCCACAGAGGAAATTCACAGGCTACACATGTATCTTCTTGGTAAATTTGTACACAATTTATCAACTGTTATTGCTGTCAGGGCTTACTGACGTCAACACGTTCTGAGTTTGCAGCAATCGTCTTCACATCTACAGGCTTGGTCCATTGCCAGTAGTCTTTATCATGTACTGGCACCCATACAAACACTGTCAGTAACAATTAGTTTCAAACCTTTTTAAAACCATCTTGAAACCACGCCTGACTTTGAACACTCCCCATCAACATTTATTTCCCTCACTTCTCAGTAACCCTCAAACAAATCTCAATTTGAACCAGACTGGACAAGTTATGTAATGTGACTAGACTTTCCCCTGACTTTCAAGTAGAAAACTGGCCATTTTCCAAACTCATCACTACAATTAAGCTAAATCAATCTATTAAAACATATGCAAATAACGATGTCCTAATTTCTCGTGACCATTGAAAGCTCTTGGCAGCATGTTCAAGAAAGAATTACATAATCCTTAAAAGCTTGTTAGGTGAAGTAAAGTAGGTCATGGAAACAGGTGAAAGCTTGACCACAAAGAAGAGACTGTCCAGCAGTCAGCAGAGGCTCAAGGGGGAGTTAACATGAGCTTGATTCAACAAAACACAGCAAGTCATGCAGGGACATGTGGCAGTGCATGGAAAACATGGTGTCCAGGGCTTTACAGTGTGGACAGAGTCTTCCCTAGACCAAAATACCTTCATAACAATAGATCTCTTGTGTTTACCTAATTTGCATAATAGCTTGTCAGGAAATGACTGGAAAATCATACTTACAGCTTTTAGAAATTGAGAGCAGTTGAGTATTATTAGACAAAATAGATTATGCAAATCATGGTTTCATAATCAATAAGGAAATACTGCAATAGCCCTGTGTGACACTACATACATACTTTACTTTACTTTACTTTACTTTGGTCAAGTTTCACTTTAAAGCTATAGATTGAATGATCTAGATGAGGACAGTACATGGCATGATGAAGGAAAAATTATACTTTGGGAGGCTGCTTATACAACATACACATTATGCAAATTCTGTTAATTTTCTGGAAATATATACTTATTTACAGAATGTTGTTATTGGTAAGAGTTAAAACAAAAGAATCAGCACAAAACTTCAAACTGCATCTTGTCATTCAAATTGCCATCTCTCCCCAGGCAGTTCACAGCCTATACATGTACACCATTACAGATTTCTGAATGGTGCAAGTCTGATTAGTCCAGACGTTGTGCTGTTCTCAGCTTGTTCCTCTAAATCTTAGAGGGCATTACCATTACACATAGGACCTACTTTTGGAGCACAACTGTCACTCAAGTCTTTAAAACAGAACAGACTTTCTTTCAGACATCTACAGCTGAAAATCGGGTCAAGCAAACTAACAAGTAGAGCAGAAATGTATCAGTGCCCCCCTCTCTTCTTACAACTACTCCCAGACAGCACATGTACTAACCATGTGTGGGAAGTTCCATATTTTACTTAGGGTGAAGAAATAGATATTCACATTTTAAGTGATACACAAAAAGGCCTACATCTAATCTAAGGTCGCAGATAAAGCACATACATACTGTTTCACTAACAAGAAATGTTAATAATTCTACTTAATACATTACACTGCTTCTCTCAAATGATTCAAAACCCTTGACCTACCCCCAGTTGCAAATAAACAGGTTCGAGGACATGTTTTGCCTTCAACATCTAGGTCAACTGGACCCTGGGAGTGAGAACTGGCTGTCTGACCTCCACAACCCTCAAGTCATAAGTTAGTGCTCCTGTGAAACTTCCGACCAGCCCCCAAAAAAACTTCAGGACTGCCAAGCACCAGGTGGTAAGTCTACTGACATTCACGGTCAAAGACATCCATTGTGATAAATTACCTGATCATGTCAGAATAGTTGAAGGCTGTTCCATACAATTTGATGCACATAATGAACTTGATGTTAAATTGCCATGGAGCTGTTTGATAGATCATAACATCTGCAGTAACTTTTTTTTTTAATTTGTATGCAAGTACAGGCACATGTCGTGCACTTCTCAAAGAGCATGTGTTTGTATCAACTTGGCAAGATATACATAGTATACATAAGTAGTACTTCACTTTTTCTTTTAGACTCTTGCATGTAGCAATCATATTTGTGGACAGAGATTATATAGCTGCATGCAAAGTTGGGTGGAATTGAGCATTATGACAACTACAATATTCAACAAGTAGTGAAAATGCTGTTTCTTCTTTTGGTGGCCAGACATATTTGGATTGAATAACAAAGCTATGTTGGAGAACATACAGACAATGTGTGATCAGCAAATCCTGTATGTCAACACCTTTGTAACACAAAGCAAAAACTTTAACAACCTGCAGGTGTATTCATCAATGGTGTACAAGTTGGGCAAACCCAAATGGAACACACCTGGACAAACAAAACAAAACAAATGCACTTGTAGATCCACCTGCTCCAAAATAGATATGGACTACTGAAATGTTGGCTGGTAAGTCATTTTTTGTTGTGTAAAAAAAACTTTTATCATCTCCCCCAAAAAAGTCTTGATAACATGATATCTTAATCTTTTCTCTTAAGGTAATCAGACATGGTTGCAAACAGGAAAGGTCATCAGTCAGCTGGAAAGAGGACAGCAGGGGCGTCTGCTGTTGAGGGGGAAGTGGAGGAAGTAGAGCAGCAAGGTGATCCCCAACCCGATGCACAGGTGACAGATGATGTTCAGGTACACATTCATTTACACGGTTGATGGTTGAGATGATTATTGCCTACAAAGTTTTACATACAGCAATGTAAACAAATACAAGGAATCTATCAGGCATGTGTCAGTGGGGTGAAGAGTACAATTTATAATGGGCAATAAAGTGAATCCATTATCTCCTGACAATGTAGGGTGATGGGTGTAAGATTGCCTCTCTGATAGCGTGTATGATGTATGGTGACTCGTTTTTATCATTATCAGACATCAAATGGTGCAGAATGTTCAATCTGCTGCATTTTCTCATAATAGTCAGCTTTACTTTGTGGGACCCATCTAAAGTAGTCGATAAAGTAACAATAGCAAACATGTAAAACTTTAAACTGAAAGCATTCTAAAATTGTGATGGTGTAACATGCAGTTATCATTTATTGGCCCATACGACATCATGAATGTTTCACACATTCTAGGAAGATGTTGAGAATGAAGTAGATCAAGAGAAGACACCTGAAGTTGAGGATGTTGAAACTCAAGAAGAAAATACTGAAGAAAATGGAGAAGAGAAGAAAGAAAATGAAGGAACACCTGTGGTGGAAGATGAAGAGAAAACGGACGATGATGATTTAATGAAGGATGAGGTGGGAGAAAACAGAGAAGAAGCTGCATTAGAAGACAACAAAGAGGAAAAAGATGAGGAAGCTGATGGAGCTGATCAGAATGAAGCAGCTAACAGAGAGTCTGAGGAAGAGGAGAAGGAGGAAGAAGTGGAAGAAGAGAAAATGGATGAGGAGGGACCAGCAGAGGAAACAGCTGAAAATGAGAACGAGCAGGAAGAAAATCAGACAGAAGAGGATAAGAAAGACGAGAATGATCAGGAAGAAGCTCAGGAAGAGGAGAAAGCAGAGGAAGTGCAGAAAGAAGATCAGGAAAATGAGGAACAGGTAGAGGATCAGATACAGAACCAGAATGAAGAGGATGAGCAGGAAGACAATCAGATTGTGGACCAGAAGGAGGATGAGCAGAAAGACAACCAGGTTATGGAGCATGAGGAAGAGGGTGAAATGGGAGAAGATCACATGCTGGATCAAAGGGAGGAGGATGAACAGGAAGAGAATCAGATGGGGGATGAGAGGAAGGCAGAGGAAGTGCAGGAAGAAGATCTGGAGGAACAGGAGCAGGAGAATGGGCAGGAGGATGATCAGATGGAAGATGAGAAAATGCAGGAAGAAAATCAGGAGGAGGAACAGCAGCAGGAAAAGAATGAGGAAGATGAGGAAGTGAAGGAAGATCAGGAGGAGGACCAGGAAGAGGTTGAGGTGAAAGAAGCTCAACGGGAAGCAGATCAGCAGGAAGAAACAAACGGAGAAGCTGAGGAAGTGACAGAGGATACAACTCAACAGGAAGCAGTTGAAAATGAGGAAGTAGCTAAGGAGGAGAATGAAAATGAAAAGGCATCTGAAGATATCACTGCAACAGAGGAACCAGTGGTGAGTGCAAAATCACAAGTCTACACGTGTTCAACTGTGATTGTAAAAAATTTAAGCAGTCTAAAGATGCATTAATATTGGAGTTGCCAGTAATAGCATTATTGTCCTTTATACTTTGATTTATTCTACCCCCAGTATTTCATTTTACATTGGGTGACATACATGTACTAGCATTTATAACATATTGCTACTGCATACTTCATAGTCCTCTTCATGTCAGGACTATGTTTGTTCACGGCATATATTGTTATCAAGATTTGTCATTTGAGTCATTTTGAAGAAGACCAAGCCTGTTTTGCTCCTCTTAAGTACAGTGTATGGTTACTACAAAAGAGACAGTAAATGACATTGCTCTTGATTCACCAGGACGCGGAGCCTGTTAAGCCCCCTCGGAAGCGAAGGTCGGCCATGTCTACCCCGAGCCCGCCGCCTCGCCGCCGAGGGAGTAAGAGACCTGCTGGGAGTCCTGACAGCGAGCTCTTCTCTCCCAAGCGCCCGTCAGAAGGGATGAGCCTGCGGAGCGGGGACAGGGTTCTCCGCCGTGGCAGGAAGTCATAGGGAGTGCATGGTGGGTAAAATGGGGCCAGCAAACAACACTGGCATTCTAGTTTCAGACTGTCAGGATTTGTTTATCAACATCAGCATCAGCAATCCATAATCACTATGCAAGGACGTTATAAACCAGCATTCAAGCATGCAAATGATCCACTATTTTGTTAAAATAGATTTCTTAAAGTATATTATAAACATTCTAGGTATGACTATCATAATTATTATATTCCATTCTAAGTGCAAACTGTTTGTTCTTTGGCACGAAAAAGAAGTCAACACACAAATGGATCCATAGACATATTTCCTGGTAGTCTGGAAATATTATTATACCTACATCATGTACATGCTCTGCCAACTTTTATCATACACCCAAATGGGTTTATCTTTGCATGCTAAAGGAGGTTGTTTTCTTTCACTTCAACATACAAGAAGGATGGAAGGATCAGCACTTGTAATGTAGCCATGCTTCATAGCAAGTCATATCATGCTGTGCATGGAAGAGCCAATATCTATATGCAGCATCTCTATAACAGTATCCTTTTTATCTATCCTCTACCATACATGTTCACACAAAGTATGCCGTAGGTGCTTTTGGGACTTCCATACCACTGGTTATCGCATTCATTGCTGTTTATATGCCATTGCCAGACATATGTAATGTTATATAACTTAGCTTTTCATGATATATATCATGTAATCAACTGTTCTACTAAGTAATATTAGGACTAACTAGCCATCCATGAAAATGTATTGAAGCATGGAGATATAAAAAACAGATACCTCCATGATTGAAGGAATTCTGCACAACAAAAATTGTAGCCTCAACAAACTACACCATGTCTCTAAATCTACCATCTTAAAACCTACAATGCAGTTGAATGTAAGTAGAAAATCTGGACCTACAGTAGTAATAATTGCAAATAATGGTCTGGGGGTGAATGCTGCCTCATTTATAATTCCTAGTGCTATGCTTGTAGGTCTGATTATCATGAAAGGACTCAATTCAATTTTCTGTCTGCAGATTTTTGGTACCAAATCATGTAACATATTATCAGTGCTCAGGCACATTACCATACAATGTAACTTGGTTGTGATCCAAAGAAACCATTGTTATCTCTAACAAGTTACACACAGGAATACCAGCTCAATTCAGCACTAGTAGAATCTGTTCCTATAATTTTCATCATTGAAAAAACAAATGAGTGTACTTTCCAGTTTGAAATTCCTAAATGCTCACTGTAGCAAGTAAAACATTCACTTTATCTTCATTTCCAGATCATTTTCTAACATGAAACTTTTAATGAGCGATACATAGTGTGTACACAGACTAGCTTGGTACAACATTTATTCACATACTCATTGTAACACATTATTATATACATTATTTTATGTCTTATTATTCCTCATCACATAAGAAGCTTGTCTATCTCAAACATGGTAAAAGTAATTAGCAACCATTCTAAATGACTAGTAGCAACCGTATATAAGGTATAAACTAAAGTAGACAATATTCCAGAGAAGAAAATATTACATGTATCATGCATGTATACAATAATGTACACATGGTTGTATTCAAGAAGACTTTGATGCAAATGTGGCTTTACTAAGCTATGGATATGAATATTAAACTTGTGATCTGCAGACAGTACGAATCATAGAATCTGACATTTCTAGCTCGTTATTTTGTTATCAGTTACCTGCTACCAATAATAAGTAAATAACTACTAATAAAACCATCCTTTGTGTTACCATTAAAACAGTTGCTCAATCCTCTGCACTGTGGGACTATAAATAAAATTTTATATTGTCAAATATCTTATTTGCCAAGTGGGAGTTTTAATAACCCCAACACAATCATACAAATTTCCAATATTAGTTTGGAACAATGCCATGCATTCCCAATTTCAAAAGTACTGTACTGTAACTGGTATTCCACTGGAACAAAATTTGTATTTTGAGTTTGTAGCCAAACACTTGCAAAAGTCTTTAGACTTCTGTGGTAATTTAATGCGATTCATTAATCTGGCTCCAGAAAATAACAACCAACTAAGGTCTTCTTGGTTCAATGGCAATGGGCTTTGGGCTATCCATTCTTATCAAGACTTGTGGAAAGGGGAGGGTAGTACAGAATGTTTTAATTTGCATGTTGGAATTGACCTACCTGATGATGGGAGAGCTGAACTTCAGTCTCAGTTGACGGACAGCAGTGAGCAGGGAGCACAGCTCGTACAAGTTTGGGTTGAGGTGGTAGATGAGGTGTTTGAGCGCAGCAGAATGACTGGATGGCGGCTATATGGAAATGTCGTGTTATGCTCACATACATTTGTACAATCAGTTAATCCACCAAATACAAAATATTCTTAGATTATTTAAAGATAATATTAACAGGTGAAATTTAAAGACAATACTAACCTTATATGGTGAATTAAGTGTAGAAAAGGACTGGATGACCACACAGCTGGCTGTACAACAACTCAAGCACACAGCATCACCCTAAAGCACAAACATCAGACAAAGTTGCCAATCACCATACTGTCTTGGACAGTGCCTTTATTGCTGTCTACCTAGATGGCCTTACACAACTCTCTCACTCACTCACTCACCGGTCCCATAGCAGTCTGTCCTGCCGTCAGGGCAACTTGTGCATGTTATGCTCATGTTCTGTTTGATATCTCTTAAAATGAAGATTGGTACTTGTAGGGACATTGATGTTCAGTACCTGTGTGTGTTCCTTCACCAGATGAGCATTGTACACGGCCACACACGCTCCAACCCTCAGACCTCTGCCTTCACTCACATGTAGCTGATAACCCAGATGCAGCCTATTGTACATCCAAGGAAAGATTTGCCTGGGTGACATCCTGTTTACTTTATGCTGGGGCTCCTATACTCACCCCAACTAAAAAAAGTTGGTGCAGAAAGTATAGGAGCTCTGGCAAAAGCTAATGAGGTTACCACCAAAGTAATTGAATTGCTTAAGTACTAATTTGGGGAAATACCTGTGTTCAAATCAACATTATATTGTCTGTTATATACATGTACAATGTAATGTATAATTCTGACGCACCTGACTTTTCCATCAAGCTGGTAGATGCCGACATCACTGTTGACACAAGCAGTGATTGTACCCTGGGTGTCACACATGCAATTGTGCAAAAAGTTCTCATGAAATAAAGTACTGGTATATTCTCAGCCATGCCTACAGTTCATGCAATGCAGTGAGGCATCCAGCAACACAACAAACTCCTAAAAGTCACAAAAAGAAGTTGCATGCAAATGATGCAACCATCACCCATGAAGTATTTCCTATGGTAACGTAATTTGACACTGCATATTTCATCCTTTTTTCTAACTGAACATTTCCTGTAACCTTCATCCATGAAGTATTTATTGTAGTAATGTAATTTGACACTGCATATTTCATCCTTTTTTCTAACTGAACACTTTTCTGTAAGAATCACCCATCACATATTTCCTACAGGACGTTAATTCACCACTGCATATTTCATCCTTTTTTCTACAGGCACAAATAGTAGTCCATTCATGTAATGTTAACTTGTAAAAGCAGCTGACATCGGAGCTTGCTTTCATGTCCATGAGGATTAATGGTTTGAAACTAATAGTAGTTTTGAGTAAGTTTTATATAATGCAGTGGATAGATATTTTGGCTCTGCCAATATATTTTTCAGACATGGTACTTTCAATAATTCCGTCTTCAACTGGTATCTCTAGGTTAAGGGAAATGTAAAGAAAGTTACATGAACACACTCACAAGTTTTTCATAACCTCATATGTTAACTAAGGAATGTCAAATACTTTCATTATCAATGTTTAATCATAGCCAATACAGTTTTCCCTAACTAATTACTGATAGGTTTTCCTGCTGGTATACCTGGTAAGAGCAGAATTTCTGCCTAACTCCACCACCATGAGAACAGGTATGTGTCTCTGAAGTGCCACCATCTGATCCAACTGGAACTGCACTTGCAGACAAAACTGACTGAAAATAAATCAAGCAATTTTTATTTTCTGAAAAAGAATTATTAGGCTGTGAATAACTATTAAACTGAAAGCTATTAGTAAAAACAACTGTTACAACAATTCCTTGAAAATGATGAGGCATGAGCTAATCATTCTCAGTACCTGTCAGTCACTTTCATATGTTGAAGGTTAATACATGACTGTTTTCAGACCTCTGTGTGTTTCTGAACAGTATAACTCAAGAAGATATGGGTGGATTGCACCATAGGGGCAGCCTCACCAGACAGCTTTGAACAATGTTCAAGACTTGGACAATCATACGCTAGGTGTGGTAGGGCCTGTGCCAAGACTGGCTTCATAAAATCTTTGCTTGTGAAGACGCACCAAGAAGGTATGGCATGTTGGTCAAAGTCACAACTGACTAACAGACAGGAAAAGGTATGATGAAACATACCAGCAGACATGCTACGGTCTGGGGTTCAGTAGACTGTGGCAGAACCTGGGTCCCTGCTGTGGAACAGTATACATTTCTGCTATCTGCACTGCCCTGGGAGTATGATAGAACAAACATATTGACCACATTACCAATCTAACCCCATTAATGCACCTAAAAAAACTAACCCACTTGATAATTGATATCAAATAAGATGTTTGTGCTGGCATTCTTGGTATTGAAACCAAAGGATACTTGTTTGGTGAAAACTGAGCCGTACAAAGTTGGTCCATGCTCGGTTACAAACATCAATATCATCACTAGCCCAGGCATGTTTTGTTGCCTCACCTTGAACAGTGTGGTAGGTTTGAGGCCTGTGATAATGTAATCTCTCCTTGGCTCCAGCAGGTGGTAAAGGTGGATCAGCTTAGGTCCCTAAAACAATAACAACATAGCTTTGCAAAAATAATCAATTAATGTTTTTAAAAACTAAAATTAATCTTTCTTTCTTTCGTTCTAGTTCTTACAAACAGAGAAATACTGATATGTAATTGACTGAATCAAAGTCGAGTTTCTAACCTTCCCTCCAATCCTAGCGCAATATCTCAAGGTCTCCACTTTGTTAGATTCAGAAGTTTCCTATCAGTATGCAACTGCTAGAGGTGCTGTCCTTGGTGCTGATAGAGTTATCTCTTCATGTTATCGAAGGCACTGTATTCTGTTCTTTACCAGAATTTACTGCTTTCCACTTTGGCTGTTTAAAAGGGAAACTGCTGGCATCTGCATTGTCTTATATAAGGCTTGACTACAGACTGTAGAATATTTCATGTTCTGTACAGGTCAGAATAAAACATCTTCTACACTATTTATTACCATACAGTACATTACCAGACCTAGAGTGCTACCATTATCTTTCGAGATGGAAGGATGCCTACTACATTTCCAGTACTTGCTGTTTGTTTCTTGATAACCTTTCCTTTCACATACCTTGATGATAACAGGGATGTGTTGCTGCTCTGCTGGGCAACTTAATTTGAACATGAAGAAGACAACTTCTTTTACCCTGCAACAAAATATCAGGACACCATAAAGTAAACAGATTTGCACACATTTCCTAGACTCAGGCAAATGCTCTGAAAAGATCTGAAATTGACCTATGGAAAAATTAACAAGTAAACTGGCATATACTGGCTGTCACCTCTGTTTTTGTATCATCATGGAAATCTGGAAAAATTCAAATGCATTTTTGAAAACAAAAAAAATTGATACCTCTTCGCATTTCATGACCTTCTCATTTTTAAATGGAAGACATTCTAGAACTTAGAAGGGACAAAAGGAGAGAAAGAAAGAAGGCAAACCATGAAGAAAGAAGAGTAGGAGAATAGAACAAAAGAAAGATGGAAAGACAAAAGCACCAGAATGTCTTCTTGAAGGAGACGTACCTAAGAATGGTGCTGAGTTCGGACACTCGGCCTTGTATACTGATCACCTTGGTCGCCTTTCCTTTCCTAAAACATGAAGAAAACAGTGAATGTGACCACACTGTAGGTTGAATGGAGGTCAAAGAAATTCCAACAGATGTTCCAATGTTTTAACATCACATCATTTCACAACCTACCTGTTCTTAAGAATGGTTGCTGCCACTGGAACTAGAACTACTGAGTCTTGTTCCTTCACTTTACAAGTTTTAATAAGTCGACAAGGTGGCGCTGTTAATTCCAAGTATCCCTTGTTCCCTGCAAATAGATAATTCATATTACTAGTATGTGCTGCTGTTTTGCAGATAATTTTACACACTTTCCTGATTATCCTGTGGATATAGCAATCTTATGTTAGAAGTTGAAGTTCATATGTATAACATTATGATGTAATCTCAGCTAACAAATGTATTGTTAACACGTTCAAAGAAAAATAAGTTTCTGACCTTGTTTGTGGGAAGAAAGGGGAATGTAGCTCCATGAGGGAAGAAAAACCAGCTCTTCAAATATGTTGGCTTTGAATGTCAATGTCTGTATCAACAGGAAAGCATTGTAAGCTTTTATAACACTACCATACACAGTCCAATGCTACAAAATATTGTACAAGACAACTGCAAAACCATAAGTTGATGAAGGTAGTAAACATCACAATCACATTGGAAGAAATGCAGGATAGACAGGTGATATATAAATGAAACTTAAGGAGTCCACGTGCCTCACACAGTACAACACCAGTGTTGTCTTCAACATAAAGTTGTCCTGCTCTGTTGTTTCTCCCCACACTGAGACTGTTTGGTCCAGAGGTCAGCCTCCCCAGGAGTAAGGCACGGATGTGATCAAGAGGTCTGACAGGAGTGTCTACACAGAAAATGTACATCAATCATCATAGATGCATTTCCAACTTCCTCCAATGTTGACAACATGCCAAATTTGAAGTTGTTATACATGCAAGTATTTATTGATGAAATCATGCAAGTTGAAAGTTATAATCCATCATCAGTCTTCAGCAAGGGACACAGTTACCTATGGTACTGATGTTGGTACCCTCTCTTTGATTGACTGTTGACAGGTGACTACAGCAAGCTTGATGTTGACTTTGTACCAGTTGTTCAACTGAGATGAAACTAAAAGACAAAGGCAGTTCCTTTCCTGGAATAAACACAAATAATATTTGACACTTGAAATCAACATTGTACAACTACATGTATCTGTGAAAATGACTGAAATATCATATATCATGTTGAAATTGTGTGAACAGATTTGATTGCGTAGGAATCAAAGAAATTTTTTTAAAGTGATCATAGCAGTTTTCAAACGCCGTGAAATTCTTATCAATGCCATTGTGAGGCCTAGGAAAAAAATGTTGTGTTTCCTGTTTCCCGACCGACCCTAGAAAATCCTGCCGACCCTAGACTTTTTTTGGGGGGGGTGGACCCTAGCCTGGGTGCCATCCGAATTCGTAACGACTCCCCCTAAAAAATTTTTTCAGGGGAGCCGTTACAAATTCGGATGGCACCCAGGCTAGGTGGACCCCTGCAAGGGACATACATTTTTCAAGCTGATCAACCTTTTCTAGCTCCATGATCTGACACCTGAGTGATAAAATGTTAACATTAACATTGAAAATAAAAGTGTCCTCATGCAAGTTTTACTTTGTGACCCCGACAAAGATTTAACTGAATTCTAAAAAAAAAAAGAAAAAAGATAATCCCTACCTAACATGTTACCGACTCTAACTTTTTCAGGAAACAGGAAACACAACATTTTTTCCTAGGCCTGATGACTAACCTGGAGTTGTACTTAAGACTTGGTCCACAACAGCTAAAGTGACTTCTGAGCTGCTGATGTCACCAGAAGAGCTCACATTCTTCTCCACATGATGGTAAAGATCTCTCAACCAATCTTTTTCCTGTAGTTTAGGGGCAATACAGGAAAAGAGAAACACCCTTTTTCACCCAATTGAATTATGCATATTTTGACAAGCTGTGCTTTTTGATCTATCGAACAATATGACACGAAAAGTCCTCCTTGCCCCCCCCCCCCCAAAAAAAAACTCTCATGCATATGCATAGCGTCAACTAGCCGTGGCGACTCTTGATTCGGGCTTACATTGCATTCTTGCTGAGGGTAATGCAATGTAAGCCCGAATCAAGAGTCGCCACGGCTATTATATAAAGCGTCAACAACAACAGCAAGAACAACTTACCACATCAGAAATTTTCCGCCCCGTGCATTCTTCTACCGCCGCCAGCAGTTCGTCCATTGCAACAAGTGCACAAAGCGTTACATCAGAAGGGCTCTAATCAAACATGAAGCTAGCTGGTACTTCCCGTCCGATCATCAGGCCGGTACTGTTGCTAAAAGTTCAACAATTCTTCAACTCGTGCATCGGATATTTTCGAGTGGTCGCGCCATCTTTCTATTGCATTGATGGACGAGACAACCTACTATCGAGGGGGTAACAGTAAATGTACCATTAACGGACCTGCTAACATAATATGTTAACGCATTCAATGATGTAGATTTCAACGAAAAGCAGTACCAATATCAAACAAAATAGCAACAGCATACCATTGTACTATGTAAAATACCATTATTAAAAATAATCCTGATCAATTTCTCCCTACTCCGTCACTACCACTTTTGATGGATATTCCATTCATAAAGGGGAAGGGACACCCAAATTATAAACAAAGTTACATTCATAAATGCTTCGTCCATTGAAACTGATCAAACAGAATAGCCTTTTTAGTCTGTAATATTGATTTTCTGTAGTAATAAATCAATAATTATTTCACTTTTTTACTAAATATAAAACACCATATGTTATGAAATCTAAATTACTAAATGGTCTCTTCCAACTGGCCCACTTCCGGGACTTCAGTCGACGTCATCAGTCGCCATTTTCCGGAGTTGTGTTCTCTGTTGGCTATTCTCTACGACAATGCTGTTTTAGCGCCTCTGTATTTGTTTTAGGGCAGCTGGACAAGTGTTCACGATGAATGTGCGAGTGTTTTTACTTGTGGCATTATCTGTAGCCCACTTCGGTGTTATTTGTGGTGTTGCGGATGGGAGAACTGTAAGGCACGATGACGGCCATGACATCAGCAGGAGACAGGTGGCACAAAATTCGGAAAGCGCCTCCACGCCTTCCAACAAGCTCACTGAAGGTTCATCCACCAACAGTGCTGTGCAGACGGTCCTGAAAACGACTAACCACAGTAACTCTAGTTACCCTACTGTTGCTGTACCGAAAGGCTCTCTCTGGCCCTACAGCAGTGAAGTGGTGAAGCGAATGTTGTACGTACTGATCGGAGTGACTGCCCTGGTTGTGCTGTACTTCATCGTTAGAGCAGTCAGGTCAGAAAGACACACTCATGTGGTTTTGCTCGATTTTATAGACCCATTATGCGATGTAGTTTTTATGCTACACGTTAAACAAAAGATTCTGTTCTAAGAAAATAAGGTTAATATTGCTGATTTACTGGTTTAATAATTTTGTTAATTAATTTTGTGCATGATTTCTCGGGTGTACACTTTGCAACATCTACAAATCATAAATTGACTTAACAGGACACAAGAAGTAGTTGAATTTTCTTGTACATGGAAGGAAAGTGTGATGTAAGATGATGAGGTTAGTACTTGTGTAGTCATGTGACTCATCATTGGTGAACTTGTGGTCAAATTATGTCTCCATCTGTTGTACTCAGGCTGAGGAGGCGACGCAGCAAATCAAAGAAGTATGGCGTGCTGACGACATCAGCAGACATGGAGATGGCTCCGTTGGACCAAGATGACGATGATGAGGACATGACGATGTTTGACATCAAGAACACCACGTCCGCCACCCCAACCGAGTCCAGATAGGTGACACAGCTGGCTCAGGTGAGTAGTTTGTGCACCTGTGCACATCATGATCAGGTGCTCCTTCAGATAAGACATAAGTATGCCTGGAGACTACATGGATTGTTGAAATCCACAGCTGTAGTCTGTAGAATTCATCACTTTTAGTTTAGATTCCAATGGCTGTTTACTACATCCCTTTTACTAACAGAATTTGCAGTAGTGAAATTCATCATCACTTTTAGTAGTTAGGGTCACAGCGCTAGCATGGCTGGTGGCTGAGCCAAATTCCCATGACATATGAACTTCTGAACTGCTTCACAGCTGTGAAATTCATCCCTAAAAATAATGAAGTCATCAATCCATTGTTTGTGTAAATGGTAAAATAAATCAAATGGATATACATGTACATGTAGCCTTAAAACAAAATACATGTATACCTATATTCTGCCTTGTCCCCCCAATGACCAGGAGGTCAAGGGACAAGGTAGGTAGGTAGGTAGGTAGTTTGAAATCCCAAGTCATGTGGAACTCTTGACTATTACTAGTATTACACTTGTTGTCTATAGCATGCACTGAAACTAAGTACATGTATCTTTTTTATCTATAGGAAGCTGGTTGGTGTGCCACTGATACTATCTGGCTCAGAAGGGAACTGGATATGTATCATACACTACTACTACTACATCAAGGACTTACCTTACAACAGACATCACTTCTCTTTAATACTGCAGATTTTTTTTAAATTCTGGGAAAGGCAATTCTAATAAGAGGGGATTTTCAGTAAGAGATGTCTGTTGAGTGAAAGTCTTGTACATTTTTGCCCTCTCCCGGTTGTGAAATGAATACAATTTTGGAAGTGATAATGAGTACAGTGGACTACTATATGTAGGGTTTTACATAATCTAGGATCAGTAAAGTTGGTTTTTCTCCTGTAGACTGAATATTGGCTTTAATTCGATATCCAATTGTTACACGAAGACTTTGACTCTTGGCCAAGGATTTCCAGATTTGTACTATTGTGAAAAACTTACCTTTAGGCAACTTCCATGCAGGGTAGTCTAGAGATAAAACAGAAAACCTAGAGATATGCAATATGACAATTATTTACTTAAACAAGAGCTTACATGAAAAAAGGATTGAAGTCAAGTTTTTGTTCTATGTATATGGGGAAAAGTTGGCATTTGCCTGTCTGGAGGATATACAATGTATGTTGTCATGACCACTGTGTAACAGGATAGACCACTAGATACAGGTCTAGTGATGGTTGAACCAGAAGCACAGTTGTCAAGATTTAGACACTACTAGAATGAGCTCACATCTTCAACAGAGTCTAATCGGTTTTCAGAACTGACAATTGACACTCCATGCCACTGGAACAACTTTGCTAGGAAAGCTACATGTACAAAACAATGTACACTGTTGTAAGTAGGTCCCATAATACACTGTACAGTTGCAAAAATAGTCATGCAAATTATGGGATCAATTTTGCAAACATGTCTAGTACAAACAGGGATGGTTAAGGTTATTTAAATTGTGTAGGTATAGATTTACATTGCACTGTATTTCATTGTATGTGGTGTGTGGTGATATATGATTTTATGTGCAATGGAGTAGATAACGGTTGAACATCTCTATCTAGCCAGAGGCTTCACTTGGAACAAAAACTGGTTGCAAGAATTCCTGTTGCTGCCTTCTGCAGTATTCACTTGTCATTTCAGCACACACACATAGAGAGAAAATTGCTTGTTATAATTTCACACCAGTTTGGTAGGTCGGATTCACCAGGCTCGATTTTTGGAACCCTTCCTTCATCATAGCATTGACAAGCTGACAAGATTTCAAACTAACAGTTCAGAAAAATTATTGTCTTCCTTGTTATACATTGTTAACATTTCAAACAACATACTGTGTCAGACATTTCACATGGGTTTATTTATACGTAAACATTTCTTGTTTGAATTGTTACCCAGTCCAGTTTGGTAACTGCTGTTATAAAGTACATATTTGACTTCATAGAATCCTCTTTTATTTTGCTAGCCCAGGCCATTTATTACCTGCAGAAGTCCAATCAACAAGAAATTATATCGGTTTGACCTTTAGAACCATACAGAAATGGAATTTGCGAGTTTTATGCACATGAAAACATGCATTATTGTATCTACTATCTAGTACCCAACTTCCTCCTGATTATATGATCCACATATCATCTGAGTTAATAAACTAATCTAGGTTTGAAATGTGCCATTATGTAACCTTCCAGTTCCAGAATTTATCATGTCTAAATGCTTGAGATATTTATAATAGGCAAGAATGTTAAAGATTTTGTATATCTGGTGGATGTATTATTTTATTGATTATTCCTCTGTTCATATTTTTGAATGAATGTACAATGGTCCTCCAGTACTGTGGCATCAGTTGTACAATTTTAATTTGGTGCTTGTGTTATCTGTTTCATCTTCCAAAATCATGTGAAATGTGCCATTAAGTAGCCTTCCTATATCTATTGTTTAAAAGTCAATGTGGTAAAACTGCTGTGTAGTACATTTCAAGTAAATAATAATACCATTGGAAATTGTGCATGTTATATGTCTTTATACACACACACACACACACAATTAATGGTCACATTGAAGTCTTCAAATCAGTTTTACAGTTGTTTACTTCTTTCAAATTAATAGTTTCAAGAGTGTGAGTGAAACATATAGAATATTCGAAGACACCAACTTATCAGCAAGTGCCTTGCAAACATGTTATTTTGGAGTCTGATCATGACCTGTAAATAGCCAAGAGTCCAGTCTTGTTAGCTTAAGTCTGCTCCACAAACTCTGCTACATACCCTGCCAATGCCAACTGGACTCCAGGTTAGACCTGTTACACCTTACAGAGTACCACTAACACCCAGAAAGTAGAATTGTGCACACATACGGTTAGAGCTGATACGGTACATTACACCTAAAGAACCCACAACTGCATGCTATTACACAAGGTCGTGTGTAGAGAGTAGAAAGCTACTGTAACAATAACATCCATAGACTTATATACATGTACCTATTTTTTTATCAGAAAGTACATGTAATACATCAGGGACAAGTAAATGCAGTTTTTAAAAAATGTGAACACAATGCAACAAATGTAGTAAGTTTGCCTCAACTCACCACTGTAACATATTGTGGTACAGTACTGGTGACCAGTAGTAATACACATTTATGACACTACAGAACCTTATCTGCTGCAGTAACAGTATGCTTTCTTGGTTGTTCACTAAAGCTGGTAAGGAAATACCCTGGCTGACCCTTGCTACCTACAGATTGTCCTCAAGTTTACCTGTAGTCTGTAACAAATCTTGCCTGTGTTGAACCTTGCTGCCAGTCAGGCAGGCCACTAGGAGACGATTTTTTCTAACCGTACATCACAAATATGCATCTTCTAGATCCCTCCTACTGTGACATTACAAAACATTCATGTGACTGACATTTTTCCATCTATTGCTTAGTTATTTCCACTGTGTTCTAATTTTGCCGAGTATGGCCTTTTACAACGCTTCAGAAGTGAAGTTTCTGTAACACTACTCCATAATTCTTATACATGTTCAAACATAAGGATTAACATCGTGATCAAGTCAACTTTATATGTTTCTAAGGCACATGAAGATAACAGTGTATCAACAAACTGCAATACAGCCTGGTATTACTCAGAACAATAAGAACAATCTGCTCTACTTTTTAACACTAAAACATTTCATATGTAATAAAGTTCTGAAAGCATGCAGAGAAAAAAATACATTGATGATTTAATACTTAAGCACCTTATGGGCACGCACAAGTAATCATCCACTGCTAGTGCATTTACATCTCGCCCTCTATATACACAAAACATTGAAAGTAATGGCACGGTAGAATCAGCTATGGTGATATTTAATAGAGGAGTAGATGCAAGTTGTACAGTACATTGTTTACATAGCCTGGTCACAAAACCTATTTTAGCTGCTTACAAAGAGGATGAAAGAGAATCCACAGCTACAATACGTTTGGTAACCTGGCTATACTGAGTTAGTTTACATGGTTAAAGTATACAAAGTGAAATATTTGCTGTACGTGTTTTTGCTCTCTTACACACTGTTAGAAAAGTCTTGATTCTTCAGTTACTGTGGCATGATAACCTCCACTTCAGACTGTTGCATTTACATGCTGTTAACATGAGGTCAAGAATGTACATAATATTAATAATAGCCAAACTCACAATAGAAACAAAACCTACAACTGTCTAGGCCCATTGGAATGTTTCTTGCCTAAAGATTTGGGAAATTCTTAACAACTGCACATCGTAGGTACTGCATGAGACAGAGGAACAAATGGTTTTCAAGGCACTCAGTAAGCTTACAGCTCACTCCTCAACAAGTATGTAACATGTTATGATATAGCATTCATGTTTCTGAAGAAAAATATGCATGTACATTGAGAAAACTACCTTGCTGACATGGTAAAAGTGTAAGGCAATCTCTGCTGATTTCTCAGTACCTGTTTCTACTGTTACCTTACTGCTACCTCAAGCAATGAGGAATGTTGTTCTGGTACATGTGCATGGAATGACGAATTTCATTTTCATATGATGTCATAAAAAATCTGAAAGTGGTAGCATTGCCAGGACATTCCTATGACATAGGTTGTTTCTTGACAAATCAAAAGTCACTGATCATGATTTGGCAGAGTCATGGGGTCATGGACCTCTAGTTTGTATCATGTCCATGAACAGTCACACTCACTGTCTAGTTGCCTGGACTTTTTCTTTTTATACACTCAACTGTATTGAATCAAACACACATGGTATATATACATGTTTTATATACTTTGAGGGTATTTGAAAGGATAGCAACTCTTTCAATAGAGTACATCCCCAAAACCCACAAACACTCTACACACAGATATCTACATTTGGCTAAAGCGTTTACTAACAATCTCAACAATACAATGTATATAAAACAGTGTTTACATCTAATATGCTGTGTATTATATGTGTATCACAATTTCAGCTGTGAGGTGCATCCCATGGAAGGGCATACAGAGTAGGCTAAGTCAGTTGCAGCAGCTGTTTAGACCCTTCCCTCCCAAGCACATTTTGAGCTGCTTGGTGGATGATACTTCTCCTCTCCTCCTCTGTCAGAGGCTCTGCCCTCAAAGCTTCCCTGTACCACGTCCTCTCTGCAGGGAACAGCTCTGGTCCCTTATCCATTAGTTCCTGAGCTGCCTTCATACTGATGCCTTTGACCTTGTGGAGGCCATACAGAATTGCCTGCAACATACATAGAATACATGTTCTTCAGTTGTAACATTAATGTAAGACAAGATCTTCAGTTGTAATGTAATGCAAGAGGACACTGCATGCTCTTGTGATAGGCACAGGGATCTTCACAAACAGCACAAACCACACCCTTGAAACAATTGTTCACCTTATTTGCATATGCCACCTGTTTGAGCACTAGTTCTTTTTGGGGGGCATGCAACATCTTTGAACTGGACAGTTCTGTTCTGTATTTGCCATTGATGGTTAGACTTAGAGAGTTGTAACACATGAAGCCTATGTCATTATTTTGTCAACATGCCTGGGTAATGCATGCACAGAACAGTGTAGGCACTCACCTCAGGCATCAGCACACATGCCACATATTTTGTGTCTGCAAAGTTTTTGTCTTCCTCACACCTCAGGTAGAGGTCTGACAGACATGAAAAGAGGTCTTCAGCCTGAGTTAAAAGCAAGATAATGTATAAAGATTAGGCAGGGATATTGAGCAGACACAGCGAAATTAATAAATCCATCTATGCAAAAGCAACAATCTTGAGACAGCAGTCATTCAAAACTGCTTACAACAACAAGTCATGAATGATGAATGCACATTACTACTGGTAAGTTAAACAACTTGACTTAAACAAGACTGCCTTAAATCGCCTTACAAGCACTGACCAATAATATCCTCTTGAAAACTGACACAAAGAAAAAGAAACTTGGGATTGTAGAAAATTTTATGCTTTTTTTACTTCATAATGATAATGATAATGCAAAAACATTATAGAACAGCCCAGCTCCTCAATTTTGGCCAATATGAAAGGATTGTTGGATCCCTACCAGCTCATCACTCGTAATGAAGCCCGTCCCTTGACCCTGCAACATGGCACGAACAGCTCGGTCTTTGTGAACAAAATCCTGGTGCCTTTGAGACAAAACTGACCCCTGGTAGATACCAGCCAGATGATCCTGTTGAGTTTCAAAACAGAAGACATCACAAACAAAAACCTAAAAACCGTTTGTCATGGCAAGAGTGGCATGATTAGGCACACTATTATATGTAACAGAACATAACAACAAGATGACATAAAGATGACTACTTTGTATTAGAAATACTTGGGTGCTCAAGTATTTGCACACATTGCTTCATAAAAGTACATTTTTATGAACATAAAATTTGTAATAGGCAATTGAACTTTCATGAAATTTGTATAAATAATTAGGCACCACATAGAGCAGCAGTAGCAATGGCCCTAGAATTACTAGTATGTTTATTAAGTCATTAGCTGACATTTTAGACTTTTGACAAATAAATAAATGGTGTGGTTATGGTGGAAATAGGTATGAGCAAACACACTGGTCTTACCTTGGCATCCTGTTGGGTTTTGATGTACTCAACAATGCGCTTCTCCAGGTTGTGTCTTAGGTTCATCCTAGATAATAGAAAATGCCTAGTTGTAAAACCTAGCTGTATTGTGTCATGTATTAAAGGCAATGTTCTACTCTGCAAGAAATGTATTTCTAAATCAGTAGATTTACTGTGACAGGTTTGAAGATGTCTTATAACAAGTTTCAAACCTTCTGTTATGCCTGGGGGGGCCTGTGATTCTGGGGGGTGAAGTCTCAGCACCCTCAGACAGGGCACTGCTCTGTGTTGCTTCTGTGTCATCGTGGTGTGTTCTCACATTTCCTTCATCATCATCATCACTTCCACAAGGGCTGTCAGGTGGGAATGTTTCTGGTGTTGATGGAGAATGTAAGGATAGTCACTTTAGACATGAATCTTTTATACACATACAATGTAGTACATGTAGAGCTATGATCATTTCTAATTTGATACCTCAACAACTTTTTTAGAAAGTTACTCAAGCCCATACATAGCTCTGAAAAAATCTGAAACTGTTACCATTTGGAAAGAAGTACTGAAAGGCATCAAGTCCATCCAACTTGCCACATGCTGTTGAACAAAACAAATCAATTGTTACATACAGTATATGGTGTGAAGGTTTCATCAGGAAAAATTATCAGAAATACATGCATCACCTACAACAATTGAGAAAACTTGCTAGGATGACCTTAGAAAGCCATAAATATCTAGTATTAGCATAAGAAGACAATTACTAATACACAATTATTCTTAAGTTTCTTAACTGCACTACACACTGTACACAGCCAAGGGGATATTATTTTCATATCTGTTCATGATCGAGTCCATTTACAGATTTGATGGGGGAAAATATAGGTATAAACAGCCCAATATTTGTAGCATGGCTCACCTTTCTTGTTCAGAAAATCTTCCACCTGGGTTACAATACTCTGAAAGAATTCCCTCTTGCTTTCAGTTCTCGAAGCCTCTTCCTAAACAAACAAATTTTCACACTCATGCCATGGACATCAACAGAAAATACAATAATTGTAGCCTGGGTTTACCCTTTATTTAGTATCATCTAAGCATTATTAATGAGGTGTGACAAAACAAACACAGGACACTCACCATGAAATGATCCTTCATCCGGCTATTGAATACCTTGGCAGCATTGATGTTTACTGAGATCCTGGTTTGAGAAAAATGACACAAATCCATCAAGGATAACTCATGGGCATCAGACAAATAAAAGCTTTGCTCAAATTTAAAAGTCTGAGCTAGGCAAAACTTCTGAATGCTTGTCATGTGCAACTTACCCTTTCTTCTGATTGTACCCGATGAAAAGGACCGACATGCGCTTCTTTTTGTGGTACACATGGTTAACCTGCAAAATAGGCATCAATATTTATGTGTGCCTGCAAAATATACAACCCCGCGGTATCTTTATGGAATCTATCTTCAGGATATGTAACCAATTATTACAGAATGTTGGAATTAACAATTTGATTCATGACACTACAAACTGTACTTACAATGGCTGGCCAGGAAGGATCTCTCCCACGCTTTACCCACACAACCTCTCCTGCCTTAAAAGCTGGCTCTGAAATATATCAATGGCCATGTTACAAAGCTGTAATATGTGTATTTCTAACATTGGTAACAAAAACTTTTCGAGAATTATATAATCAAACAAGAATCCACAACTTCATCCAGTGTTCAGGCTTATGATACATTTTCCTTGGACATGTACCTTACACTACTATTCTTGGTCCCCAACTGTTTACATATTTGTGACTGAACAAATGTGGCTATAGTATAAAGCTCTCTGAAATAAATCCACTGGAGTTGGGAGAAACCAAACTCAGGTACGAAAACCAGCAGTGTTGACTACTCACTGTCTGAGAGCAGTGGTTACTAGTCCATATACAGAGTACATGTATTACAAATGAAAGCAAATTACCAATAGGATCAACTCCATTCCTTTAAAAAAGAAATGACTGGCTTACTGGATGGGTCCTGCTGCAGGGAAGTGTTAATATCTGGGAGGTCATCATCTGAATCACTGTCCTCATTGTTCTCACTACCTAGGTCCTGTTCTGGCTCTTGGTCCTTTGCCAATATGCTGAATATGAAAAAAAAATCTCATTTGTATATGAACCAGTATAACAAGAAAACATATTTCATTGTTTTTAAATTGTTAACATACAGCCAGCTTCATTACAATGCAGCCCAATTCCTGAATACTTTGTACCCGTAGTACTGTGGAACCAAGGTATTTAACCTCCTAGGTTGGTGGAACAGAAGTGACAAAATGGTGAACTACAACAGAAAAACAACATAGCGAAATACAGCAAAATGCTCAACATACTTGTGGCCATTTGTAGAACTGTCTTCAGGGGTGGTTACTAAGCTGTCTTCCTCAAACACAGGTGCAGCAAAGGAAGACCCGTTCAACTGTTTCCTTCTCTTTGATGATACGCTTTTGTCTTGACTCAAATGCCTTTTTCCAGCATACTTCCTTCTTAGTTCCAAGTCAGGTATATCTGAGGCCTCTTTTGTAATGTGCAAAGTGTCCTCCTTCAAATCTGTATCACTGTGTACATCTCCTCCTGTTTGAAATGTTGCCATTTTGGACGTTCTGGAATCATTGTGTTTTTCCACTTCCAAGTTTTGGTTAACTGTTCTGTCAGTTTGCAGTTTTCTTCCCCTTCCATGCCTCTGTCCTCCCCTACCTCTTCCTCTATAGTGGCGAAATCCATTTGTAGGTACAATGGGGAAGGTCTGTTCTGGCTGGGCTTGTGACAGAGGTGGATCCCTAGAACAGCTTCTTCTGTTTGTTCTTCTGCCTTTAGTCTGCCCATGGCTGGCATTGTTCGTATGATCATCATCTCCCTTGATAGAGTGTTGCTGTGTTACAGGTCCATTATACAAGGTTTCAGTGGTGACAGTACATGGTGATTTTCTGCTTGTTCTATTCCACTTGCCTCTCCCTCGCCCCCTTCCTACACCTCTGCCTCTGCCTCTCCCTACACCCCTGCCCCTCCCCCTCCCTACACCTCTGCCCCTCCCCCTCCATGCCCCTCTTCCACAGTGTACAGGCATCGTTTGTGGTTCTACAGCCTTAGGACTGGGGTGATGTGATGTCAGTCTAAAGTTCTCTTGCAAAAGTTCCAAAGGAACCTTCACAATCAACTCTGCTGGTACATCCTCCATGTCAGCTTGGCTCAACCTCTCCGACATAGCTGGGGCAACTAAAATGAAAAAATAAAATTGTCAATAAGCTGAGGACTTGGTATTAATAAACAGCATAGAACAAACAGTATCATGGCAGTGGAATCAGTGATTTCGAACTGATTTCCAAAACTTACTACAGTAACTGTAGTACGGTACCGTAGTTATTTTCAAGCAACAGGTTTAGTTTTTTGAAGCAACATGTGCAACATACTTGGAGCAAGGAGGTTTTAACTCCATGCTTGGAGCAATCCCACTGCTGTCACCAGTTGTGTTTGGAATATATATATTCATCATCATCATCATCGGTAACTAATGGGAATAATTGTCAGTCCCTATTTTAGATACGTAATATGGTATGATGATACACTAAGCATAAGAGATCCCATAATATACTAGTAGGTCTTTAAGTATATTAATTATTATGTATGCTTGCTGAGTCATCCAAAATTATAACTATGTCCACCCACATACTAGTAACGTTACATGTAGTAACATATCAGGAGACAGTACGAATCACTCGATTCACCAAATGTATATACGGGTCTTTAGCAGGTTGTATTGACTGATGGGAGAGAAGATATGAGCATGTACACGTAAATAATCCTGTCCACCGTTGGCCTTTTAAACCGTAAACCGGACTTACCACGCGTCGTCCGTCCCCTCCTGCAACGACCTCTGCCACCTCTGGATCGTAACCGTGCCATTTTTCTTTCAGTCCGCTGTGATATGCTGTGTTTCAAGTGTTCATTTCGTGCTTGCTGATCCCTTTATAATTTACTAGTTGGCGTCTTGTTTCAGCTGCAGCATAAATACCAATCTACTACCCCTTGATGCTTGATCAGAAGGCAGGGGAAGGTTTGCAGGCTTCAAGCTCCTTGTTTGCTGTCTGGAAAGCTGGCGCTTGAGATGCTGGTGGGCGCTAGTTTGTAAGGCCAGAAGCCTATATGTCCAGGATACAGGTAACTTTGCAGTTTGCCTACAGCGCGACTTATGAAGTCCTCCCGCCCAACCTCTGTACTTCGACTTCACCACTCACCTGAGGTCTCGCGCCAAACTCTCACGAGATCATGGCGTCTACAGAATAGTTCATTCAGTACTGCGTGCAATTGTGGACAGACGACTAGATTTATCATTTTCATACAAACATCTAACCGGAGATTAAATCCGTCTTTCATTTAGTAAAACAATTTTTAAAGAGTTTTTTGTACTATTTTTTAACACTGTATTAGCTTTAACAGTACTGTAAGAACATGATCATCATCCTGTACCCTATAAATATAGTGGACTCTTCCAGCTCAAGATCTGGAGATTGGGTGCAGCAGCACTCATTTAGACGGGATGAAGTAAAATAACAATGTGTTTGTAGAGGAATGCGACATTTCGTGGCGCGGGGATAAAGGACTGAGGCGAAAGTCTGGGAAAGGTTTTGATGACGTGCCCGGTGAGCGATTGGACGTTTGTAGAACATTGAGACGTGGCGAATGGTTCGATAAAAGCAACAGCACAGCTTTTGTTTGGTCTTACTTTTTTTTTAATCGCCTGAGTCATGCTGCTAAGTGGGGCTATTAAAAAGTCACCACGTAAAACCTGGCTGATAAAGACAGTCTGTTGTACGTAATACGTAAGACCGGGGAAGCCATATTTCTTTAGAATGGCCTCGACGGACACGCAATCACCGGGTCATTTTCACCTGGCGTCTCAGTCTTCAACTGACGACGGTGAAGTTTTCGAGGACAATGGCTACACACGAAGGCGGTCCTCGTCTGTGTTTTTGGAAAGAACTCATTCGTTCAGGGACGCTCTTCGGTTAAACCTAGAGCGGAGTAGGGGGGTGTCGGAGGCCAAGTCACAGGGAGAGGAGTTAATGAGGCGTTACCTACGACAGGAGATAGAACGGGCAGGGTTTCCAGTTCCGAGGCCAGCCATGATGTCTGTGGACTCACGCCAGTCATCAGGAGCAGAAGAGGATGCACAGTCACAACAGTACGTCATAACAAAACATGATTTGCTTTTAACAACAAAATACATTTGTTTACCAAAGACACATCAGGCAATGATCAGTTTACAAACAAATGGTGCACTCTTGTTTTCGTTAGGTTCTAGCTGATAATCATGTCATCTGCTAATGATTAAAGATGTCACATGGGACCATCAAAGGCCAGGTCTGGGCTGTGGGTTTTGTGTAAACCCTATGCTGGTCAATCAAGGAGCTTTCAACACATGCTGAAAGCTCCTTGGGTCAATCAACTCACAACTCAATTAACTTCTAATCATAACAGCAGGGATCTTATATTAAGAAATCTGTGAAGTCAAATCATTGTCAAATAAAATAAATAAATGTAAATATTTTTATGAGAATATATAAAAAGTTACATCATTTAAGGCATGGTTGTAAAGTATGTCAGTAAATTGCAATGTTGACTCCTTTGTTCCCATCAGTAGTTCTGATGCAAGTCTTCTGGCTATAGACGTGGAAGCGTTGACTCGTCAGCTGACATAC
Organism: Branchiostoma belcheri; assembly: GCF_001625305.1. NCBI lineage: Eukaryota > Metazoa > Chordata > Leptocardii > Amphioxiformes > Branchiostomatidae > Branchiostoma > Branchiostoma belcheri. The sequence goes on along the minus strand of NW_017802614.1, from coordinate 196,399 downwards.
ATTATCAAGAAGTATGCTTTTGTAAGTAAGGGAGAAAGGGAAAAGCTCTGGCAGAAAGCTGCTCAGGTAAGTTACAGTGTTGCTTGTATTCATGTCTAGTCTACATACATGCACACTGTGAATAGAGGATACAACACTGATTGATAGTTAAATGGCACTGGCACTGATAGGTTTAAAATGTACATACATAATCATTTATTAATCATGATTTGTTTGGATTTTCTAGGAAATCCAAAGAGAAAACAGTCCAAGAAACAGTTCAGAGTTTGCTGAAGAAATGAGGAGTCAGCTGTTTAAGAATGGCATCAACATGAAGCGGATTATTGTCCTGATTATCTTCTGTCGGGACTTGACTGTAGCAAACCTGAGACAAGGCAGGAAGGAGAGGGCAGCAGATATTGTGAGCTGGTCAGTCAGGTTCATTGGAAACTGGGTGTCAGACTGGGTGGCACCAAATGGTGGATGGGTGAGCTAGACTTGTCTTCTGAAATTCTGTGTAAAAGTCTAACTTGTAAAACTTTTGTGAGGTTAGATGTCCCTTTGTGCTTTTAAGTATCCAATCAAATGAATGAATTTTATTATTGTGTCTTGCAACATTGTCGCCCAGCCCATATGAGCTTATGAGCCATATGGGCGTATTGTAACATTACAATCTATTGCATACATGTACATTTTGTACTAGTAATCTGTGTCTTTCCTAGATAAACTACAAACAAGCAGTACTGTATGTTATTATACATTGGGGCATACTGTATTTGATGCCAATTTTCTCAGGCCTTTGTGTCAACAATATGACTCAGATATTAAATAAACTTACAGAACATTGGCATTTACTGTACAATCTGCCTTCAATGCACTACCAGAATTCAGTTGGGAAAGTGTTCAACTTCAAGGTATTTTGAATTTTCTGTTTTGCTTAGGCCAAGGTGCTGCAGCCTCCTGAATGCCAGACCAACCGGCTACTGTATACAGCTGCAACAGTTCTACTGCTCACATGTGCTGCTGTTGGACTGGGAGTCCTCTTCCAACACAAAAGACTTCAATGATGAGTAGCTTCCAGCCTATCCTTCCCTAACAAAATGTGCAATGCTATCACAGGTAACATTACATGGGAACACATGATGGCCAAGAGGCAAAAAAAGCTTAGTGCTATGGACATGTCTGAATGTCTGAATGTCTGTAAAATTCTAATGATGTGCACATTACAAAAACAGCAAAAACTTGAAGTTACAAAACAGCATCATTATGCACATATGAAATACTGTGTATATTGTATTTTGAAAGGTAGAGAACACATTGTAACATTTTGAGAGTTATGGTAACAAATTTTGGGGATTGACATAACATTTTCTCTCCAATCTCAGTCACTATAGCTACTTCTAGTATCAAATCTGTGCAGTTGTATAGCTGATATCCATAAAAAGTATTTTGTTTCCAATAGAACAAAACTCCATTATATTGCATGTACATGTATATTATAGTACAGATACCTAAACAAGGCTCTTAGTCTATATGGCTGAAAATTTGTTCTGTCCAGTCAGTTTTGTATCACGGAACGAGCATTAAATGCATGTAAATCTAGACTAACCATGTCCTTAAGTTTGCACACATAGAGCCAGATAGTACATCAAATGAAATGTACATGTATTTGCTGTTTCACTTCCACATAAGAAAGTTGTTGCAATTGGAGAAATTTATGCTGTACAGGATAACAAATAAAGAAATACTTGTCATACAAGTGACAGTAAAGATTTGTTTGTGGACCTTTTATTTGTGGAGCCTGATGACTTCAGATAGTGTAAATATAGAGTTTTGTTATATCTTAAGCAGAGAAAACAAAAATTGCCCTTAGTATGTTTGCTTCCATCTTTGGTGTCAGGTAGTATATACATTCATTGCATTCATGTGACATCTGCCATGTTGTGATGTTACATGCAAATATCCTATTGAAACTGGGTTTGGGATTCATCCCAGGCTAGATTGTTAGTAATACAGATTCACAAGTGGTTTGAGGGGATTTGTCAGTAAAATACATGACCTCTTGCCTTTCTCATGCTCAGTATTATACCCAAATATAACATTTAGTGATCAAAAGGTAGAATCATATACAGCAAGAAAGAGAACCAAATTGTGTTTATGCACACACACATTGCAACACATGAAATTAAACAAATTACAATGTCTCTCTTTACTGAGCAGGAAAGTTGCTGGTAAAAGTTCCTGGGCAATCGCCTTGTACTGTAGAAATGTACATTTAGTGATGATATACATTTATATCTCACCCACATGTACTATATTCAATCTATACATGACTGAATTATCTAAAATTGCAAGGCTCAAAGTGTACAAGTTGAGACTGCCTAGTTTCCTTGGGTGCGCTCTGTTACTGAGTCTCCCCATCTTCTGTGCTGTCCCCACTGCTGTCTGTGTCCTCAGACTCTGTGCTGGTTCCTGGCCCATCTCCTGCTCCGGTGTGGTCTGGACCCAGCAGAATGAAGTCCAAACCCTACATGGTGAAAACATGGAAAATGTTGTAAATGTCCTTTCTATTGGTGTGTACTAGCACGGGCACTGAATCATAATGTCTACAGAATGCCATCTCCCTGAAGATACTAGTTGTTTGTCAACATGACTCTAGGATACCGACTCTAGCTATCGTCATATGTGTACGTGATAAAGCAGTTGTGACATAATCTTGAAATGGTTTTTACCTTCCAGTGTGCAGGTCTTTCCTGGAGAGGGTTTTCCCTGAGGTCAATCTTACACAGCTTGTTCAGACTTAGCAGAAGATCATCAGGTAGAGAGGAGATCATGTTTTTCCTCATACTCAGGGAGGACAGGGCAGGGTTCTCCCCCAGACCAGCTGGCACCTCTGCAAACCTGTTCCCATCCACATTCAGGTAAGACAAGTTCTGTAACCTGGAGAAACTGTCAGGAAGCCTGTCGAGTTGGTTCTGGGCCAGATTTAGCCAAGACAACTTAGACAGGTTACACAACTCATCTGGGAGAGAAGATATTTGGTTGTTCTTGGCGCTGAGTTTTTCCAGCTTCTGGAGTAGACCGATTTCTGGTGGAAGGCCCATCAGTTTGGTGTCAGCTATCCACAGTTGGGTTAAATCTTGCAGCCTCCCTACATTGAAAAAACATTCCAAAATGACTTTTGTTTCCCACCTGTTAACGTGATTTGCAGTTGTATATACATCAAAAGGCAAAGTTTTATTTACTAGTATTCACATTCTTATTGATCTCTTTTGTTGTTTTATTTGCACCACCACTGTCGATTGCGGAATAATAGTTTTCGGGTGTGATGCACCGACACCGCAAGGCCTATTGTAACATGTAACGTTAGCCTGGTTTATATGGTTATCAGACAGACTGGGGGTATTAGTAGATAGTAGTAGATTCTTTCAGCCAGGTAGGTATCCATCCAGTTTAGGCTGCTCAAGGACATTATACGTCTCTGGGCTGCTCGTTGCTCTACCGGACTGTCATTCCCGGCCTATGCGGGCAATCCAGGGCCGTGTGATTGTACATAATTGGATGACTCTCCATATATTTGTCAAGTCTGTTCTTGAAGGCATTTACCGAGGGTGCAGAGACCACTTCTTCAGGAAGACTGTTCCACCAGTTGGCCATTCTGCTTGTAAAGAATAATGCTCTTGTATTCCCCTTGAAGGTCATCCTTGCTATTCTCAAGCTATGACCTCTTGTCCTTGATTCTGCTTTTTGTTGGAACAGGTTCTGTGTATCAAACAGACCATGCATGTATTTATACGTGTTGATTAGGTCTCCCCTAATTCTCCTGTAGACCAATGTTGGGAGTTTCAGAGTTCTGAGTCTATCCTCGTAAGAAAGGTTGCTCAACCCCGGAACTCTTTTTGTGGCCCTTTTTTGGACTTTCTCTAATTCAAGCATCAGGTTTTGTCTGTACGGAGACCAAACAGAGGCTCCATATTCTAAATGTGGCCTAATCAGGGCTTTAAAAAGCAGGAGAAATACTTCTTGATCGATAAACTGGAATGTTCTCCACAGTAGTCCTGTTAACTGATTTGCCTTGTTTGCAATTGTGTGTATATGGTCCTTAAATGTAAGGTCTTTATCCGTTAGTATACCCAGATCCTTCTCCATAGTAGTGACTGCTAGGGGGATATTCCCAGATGTGCCTGCCATTGTGTATTCAAAAACTGGGTGCCCCTTTCCAATTCGAAGGACTGTGCATTTTTCCGGATGAAAGTTTAGTTGCCATTTCATGGCCCATTCTTGAAGATTTTGTAAGTCCTGTTGAAGTCTTTGTTGTCCAACAACAGGGTAATAGTCTTTGTTGTCCAACAACAGGGTAATAGGATAGAATATGGTAGAGCGACGGCACACTGACATTCCAGCGAACCTAGACAAAGACATTATTTTTAATATTATGTATGTCTCTCTTTTTTTTTCTCTCAATTCCATATCCCGTCGAGTGACTTTCCAACCGACATGTTATACTAGTAAGTTACAACAGCCCCCCTCCCCACACATATTTTTGTTTACCTATTTCTCCGGGAAGAAAGCCCAAACTGTTGTTGCTCAGGCTCAGGTAAGTCAGTGTGCTGAGTTCACCTATTCCAGTCGGAAGCAGAGTCAGGCTGTTACAGTCCAAAGTCAGTTCTTCAAGTTGCTGCAAAGCCAAGAGTTCGGTGGGCGGCATAAGAAGTTTGTTGTTGTTGAGAAGGAGTCGTCTGACATGTGTCACCTGACGTACCGTTGGTGGCAGGACGCTGATATCTCGGTGACTTAAGTTCAGGACAGCTTCCTGCTTCTGGAGACACCGTTCGATCACATTGTCTATTTCTGGAGTTCCCATTCTGCTCCAAAGTGTACGAGGTCACCAAGTTACCTTTACTAATTCGTCTATGACCGCCATTTTGACTACGGACCATTCCATTCGTTGGTAGGGGGGATTTTATAAACCTTGCCCCACAGAAGTGCCTCTGGCTACTACTACTAGTATCTCTCGACTCCGTGTGCGCGTCCGCGCGCGCGCGTGCGTGCGTGCGTGCGTGTGTGT
>NW_017802614.1:150915-191332 GCF_001625305.1 Branchiostoma belcheri | reverse complement strand
AGCTTCTGGAGTAGACCGATTCTGGTGAAGGCCCATCAGTTGGTGTCAGCTATCCACAGTTGGGTTAAATCTTGCAGCCTCCCTACATTGAAAAAACATTCCAAAATGACTTTTGTTTCCCACCTGTTAACGTGATTTGCAGTTGTATATACATCAAAAGGCAAAGTTTTATTTACTAGTATTCACATTCTTATTGATCTCTTTTGTTGTTTTATTTGCACCACCACTGTCGATTGCGGAATAATAGTTTTCGGGTGTGATGCACCGGCACCGCAAGGCCTATTGTAACATGTAACGTTAGCCTGGTTTATATGGTTATCAGACAGACTGGGGGTATTGTCCAACAACAGGGTAATAGGATAGAATATGGTAGAGCGACGGCACACTGACATTCCAGCGAACCTAGACAAAGAGATTATTTTTAATATTATGTATGTCTCTCTTTTTTTTCTCTCAATTCCATATCCCGTCGAGTGACTTTCCAACCGACATGTTATACTAGTAAGTTACAACAGCCCCCCTCCCCACACATATTTTTGTTTACCTATTTCTCCGGGAAGAAAACCCAAACTGTTGTTGCTCAGACTCAGGTAAGTCAGTGTGCTGAGTTCACCTATTCCAGTCGGAAGCAGAGTCAGGCTGTTACAGTCCAAAGTCAGTTCTTCAAGTTGCTGCAAAGCCAAGAGTTCGGTGGGCGGCATAAGAAGTTTGTTGTTGTTGAGAAGGAGTCGTCTGACATGTGTCACCTGACGTACCGTTGGTGGCAGGACGCTGATATCTCGGTGACTTAAGTTCAGAACAGCTTCCTGCTTCTGGAGACACCGTTCGATCACATTGTCTATTTCTGGAGTTCCCATTCTGCTCCAAAGTGTACGAGGTCACCAAGTTACCTTTACTACTTCGTCTATGACCGCCATTTTGACTACGGACCATTCCATTCGTTGGTAGGGGGGATTTTTATAAACCTGCCCCACAGAAGTGCCTCTGGCTGCTAGTGACACTAGTATCTCTCGACTCCGCGTGCGCGTCCGCGCGTGTGTGTGTGTGTGTGTGTGAACCAAGGACATCTTCTTGGTGTGAACAGAAGGAAGCTATGGGTGAATTTTAATACTAGCACTAGTATCAAGGACATTATGTTGGGACTTGAAAATTGAAATCACTTTGTAATATTTGGCATCTCCCCTAGAGTCATGATTTAGTTGCTTTTTGGCTCAGGAAGAAGTGATACCAGTGAAAGGTGGGGCTCTTGCATAATGTATTTTCTCATTCAATTAGGAAACGCTACAATAATAGCTTTTCTGTAAAACAATAAAACTCATGTACTTGAAATTGTGACCTGAAATTAGTGGAGGCCAAAGGATATACTAATTATGTTACAAGTACTGATCCATATGTCAATAGTAATCTTTGAACCAGATAGAGCTACATTTACAAACTTTTGCAGGAACACAATGTAATTCATAGTACAAAATGACAAGGCATTGTGATACCTATCTATTGTTTGTCTTCTTTTTGTTGTTGTAAATTTACTAATAAGTCAAATAGCAGTACATGTATTTGCCATATCATAATTCTAAACAACTACGTGTACAAATATATCCAGTCTTGAAGGCAGGGAAGTAAAATCTCCTGCATCAATGATCACATATACTCTCTATAATCCCTCACAAAGCCTTGATTTCTATTCTTTTAGTCTTCTCCTTTGAACTTCTTGACAGAAGGGTTAGAGTCAAGCTGGTAAATGTCTTTGACATTAGAGCCAATATTCTTCCCTAGTCTATGGTCCTTGAAGTTCTTCAGCTTACGCACAACTCTCTTTTCCGAGAGATCCTTCCTTAGGTGTGGTGCATACATTTGCTTGAAGAAAATGTTTTCCTGGGTGTCTTCCAGGTGATAGTTGAAGCGAGTGGGAGGGTTGAAGGGTACCGGTTCTGGGCCCCACTCAACCTGAAGGGGCTCTGTGCGGTTTCCCAACACCTGTAACAGTGTCCTTAACACATTGTCATTGAAACCAACAACTTGGCCATCCTGGACGTCATCATACAGAGGCTGGCTGTCCTGGTAGAACAGGACATTCCTCAGTGGGTTGTCTTCCTGCTGAAGACTGAGTGTGTTCAGCTGATAGCACCCAAACGTGAAGTAACGGCCATCTGTAAGGATGGCTTGTGAAGTGATGGGGTACTGCAAGTCCTGGTACCAAGTGAATCCTGTATATAGAGAGTATACTTTTAGTTTGAATAATAATGCCAGCTTGCTTATTTGAAACAGCAGCAGATTTACAACAGAACTGTAGATACTGAACACCAGTAAGAAATGTAGAAGCAACTGTCTCTGTATGTCTTAGAAATGTCATGAGTGAAAGAAATGAGAGATCAAATTCAAACCTCTATAGAAAGCCTGTGCTGCTGTCCACCCAAACAGACCCATGACCGCAGCCCCCATGATCCTTAGCTCAAGCTGGTCCCCAGTCTTGTCCCTATGCAGGTCCTGTTGAAACTTCTCCCTGCTGATGTCCTTAGAGAACACACGGAACTGGGTGTGTCCACACTGGGTAGGGGACTCAATCTTGAAGCCTGTTATATAAAGAATGTCAAGCAATATTATGGCATATACAATACCTACCTGTCTACCTAGTGATTGATGGAAATGAAAATAGAAATGTAACTGAGACCTGTTTTGCTCCAAATTCTGACTGGTAGCATCTCTCAATTTCAATAAAGGTGATATGATACGACAGCAAGGTGAATATTGTGTGGCAGAATAGCATACCTGGAAAGATGGTACGTTTTCTGGTCCTCTCAAAGATAGCAAGATGGCTAGGAGACCACTCATAGACAGGGATTTCACCATCAATACTCGCATCACTGTCCATTGGGCAATACTGGACAAAAAAGGCCATAAACACATCAGTGTTGTATGCACAAATTAAATGCAAGTGTAAGCATATTCATTGTCTACAGTACTGGACATCTGGGTCTACAAATTCAATTACGATAGATAGCCATGCCCGTAGCCAGGGGGGGTTCAGAAGAACCCCCCACAAGGCTCGAAGGTCCACTTTTTGGTCCACTTTTTATGTAAAGGTCCACTTTTTGGTCCACTTTTTATGTAAAGGTCCAAGATTTTGCTTGAAAAGATGGACTGGAATCGTAGAAAAACTGCTCCCTTTGTCATTGAATAAAAATTTATCTCTGATTTTTTCTTGGAAAGCCTCTCAAAAATGCATTCATTTTTCAAAATTTTCCCCCGGACCGCCTAGGAACCTCGCGCCTTTGGCACTCGCTGGTCCCCTCAAGCAGTGGGAAGAACCACCCCATTCAAAATCCTGGCTACAGGTATGATAGCTACTGTTTCATAGGTTTATTCATCCATTTTCAAACCTCATATGCAAACAGGACTTTCTCAGTACCCACACAAAGGGAAAAGGAAGACAGCATTGTTGTGAACTGACCTGTGGTAAGGGATGCTGTGTAAGGATCTGGATGTCTGGTTGGTCCAGCAGCTGGCACCAGTACTCTGTATGTGGCCAGCAGTATTCTACCTTGGGATCATGGATTATGTTAGCTGTGGCAAGATGGGGTGCTCCACCGCTGACAGCAGTGGTTAGGAGACGTGCCAGCTCCTTTGTAAACACCACGCCAAAGCGGTATGGCTCCCTCCACTTCTTATCATTCCTCTTCATGTAAAGCCTCTCTTGTAGTATGAGATCCATTACCTTCACAGGGGAAAAAATTGCATACATTTGCACATTAATGTTTGAACTAACAATGTCAATAAACTATATCGAATGCTACAAGTTCATTTATTTTTGCAGCACTCACACTTTGCAACACAATGAAAATCAAGTGTTTACAGTATCATTTGGCTCACATTTGAATTTGAAACAACGTAGTAACACGTTTTCATAGGGAGAGTTCGCAAAATCAAATGATCCAATAATATCTTGATTAAGATGACTGAGTCACTTCCATAACATACCTGAGACTTGACCTGCTCAAATCTGTCGTCCAACGTTACATCTGTAATGGACTCTGGCAGTTGCTTCACCACTGTTGTCTTTGTCACCCATTGTTGGTAAGCATGAACATTGTAGCGCCGTCCCAGAGCATACAGCATGTAGGCTTTACGATTCTGCTGCAGCAAGGCAGTGATCTTGTCCTTCGGTGATGAAAGAGAGGCAATCTTTTGCCTAATCAGCTGTCTTTTGTACTTCTTGGCAACTGCAGGAAGTGAAAACATGCCTGACATGAAAAAAGGTGTTGCACTTGCAGATTCTCACATTATAGCTTTATACAATCAGGGGAGAGAAGGTGAATTTCACATTACAACAACATATCGTGAAGGTAGATGGAAAATCTCCAACATGCCATTCTTCTCTGTAACATGAATTTGAAGGCGTTTGTTTGCAAACAATGAGAATGAAACTAAATTTATGGAAACCCTACACAAATACATTCACATTTTGTCCATGCTGTTCTACACTGTACAGCAGTCAGCCTATGGTAGATAATATGTGTGAAACACTGCTCCTTTGTGTCAACGTGTCTAATTAGCCTACTTTAGTAATGAAAATGAAAGCACATTTAGTAATTTATGCTACAAATTTCATCGCTACAAATTTATTAATAGCAAGGGACAGCCCCCCCCCCCCTTTCCCCTAACATCTGACCTTCCGAGTTTGACGTGAGGGACGGTACAACGGGAGGATACAGCGGCTTCTTCTCCTGTTCTACGTCAACTGAAGGAATAGTTTGAACACTCGTCATGCATGATCTTGCAAGCATTTTGGGATGCCAGGTAAAACTGCACGACTTGCCAACGACCAGGCACGATCGCATGTTCTGAATGAGCGCCGCCATCTTGAACGCGTGCTGACGTCACAAATTTGTAATCTTCAAGCAGATGTTGGGGTGAAGGATCACTTCCTCTGAATAGCGCCTGAAAACGTAACCTAACGTTGCACCCTGTGTCGGCCCATCTTCTCTACGAAATTTACAAACCCAGATTAAGTATGGTCAAGCATAACGTAAAGTTCACTTGAAAAGCAATGATACTTGAAAATGTTTGGAACGGGGAAACCATATAAGACCATATAAGTTAATAATAACGTTACCAGTATAACGTTACACAATCAATTTCCGAAGACGGTATCATTCAGGGGTAAACTATTGTGCTTTTTCTTTCACGGGATAACTTTTATATGCTGTCCTATTTCATGGTGCAACAAACTGACATAACTTCCATAACGCCTTGAATTATTCGTCTTCCACTGCCTAAAAAGAAGAAGTCAAACCCAGTAAATCTAGTACCATGCATGTTGTAGAATATAGTATAATGCTAGAGGTATATATAGTCTCACATACCACTGTATTTTCTTTCTTATGTTGTTTGTAACTGCAATTAGCCCTCGGGCATGTATTTGCAATAAACTTTCTTTCTATATCTTTCTATATAAAATCGATGGTCGCGTGGCCCGTTGATGCTAAACTAAAGGCTCGATTTCTGCACCTTACTGTTGTCCCAGCGAGCAGTTTAATTTGTGATGCCGGGAGCCTTGGGCTTGGGCAGCCATGAACAGCGGATACATTACAGTTATTTGTGTCTCATAGATATTTATAATTCAAAATCATTCTCCAAAAGAGAAAAGACTTAGTATTACATATCTTATTCTTAGATATTCACTGAAATTGCACTCGACTTTTGACTCGTCCTTTGTCGGTAGATATAATGATAGGTATGGTGCCAATATCATGCCGTACAATACCCAGTGGATTTACAGCAATAACGATGTATATCATCCCCCTGGGACAAAACTACGTGATCTGTCGCCTGCGTTTGACCGATACCTGTCGCCGCCATCCCTCGGGATATATTTAATCTCGCCTAATCTTTCATCACCGCACCCATCATTGGCTCCAATAAACCGTTCATGCAAAATTGTAAGTTCAGCACTTGCGGCAAAGTCCGCCAAGCCAGTCCTGACAGTGTCATGACAGAGGCAGGATCTGCCGTATCTACTTTGGACAAGCAGTACTGTGTCCAGAAACGCGTCGAGATGCGAAAGTTTGATGAAGCTATACAAAACCTGAAGAGAGAGGAAACGGTGTTCCTGTCCTCCCACGACTATAGGGTGCGCCAGGTACAGCGGCGTATGGAGATCCTCAGGGACAAGAGGAACAAAATCATCCAGGAACGAACGGAGGGGGTAGAGACAAACGTTTTCACTTTGAACGGACTGGCAGAGTTGTCCCGCGCCGCACGGGCCGGGCAAATGAGGCGTAGGCCAAGTGACGCATTACTTCAGAGTGACGCGGTGACGGAGCTGAAAAAGGTATGGGCTATTCCTTTTCTTTTTTCTTTTTCAATAATCAACTGCAATTTTGATACATTGTTCGATGTGCTAGTTATGTGATGACATCGTGCGCAATTCTTTACAAAACTGCTAGGTATCGTGGAGAACTCCCCCTCCTACTCCCTACAGTAGTTCAGACGAGGATTCGGACTCAGAAAACACCGAGAACCGCACGGATACCCAGTGGATGGGGATCACACGAACCGATCGCTCAGCAGGACACTACTCCGGCGTTTCTGGATTCAGAGCGTTGCCATTCATGGGTTTGCCGCGAAACGAAGGCTTTACTAGTCCAGACAATCGCTCAAAAAGTTGTCTGCAACAAGGAAGAACCCCAGGAGCTACTCGAGACCGTGGGTCAACCTTTCTACCACATATAACACGAAAACACACGGATAACGGATCTAGGGACAGGTATCACAGACTAGCCATCTCCGGACTTGGTTATAACAAACCGTTTTCTGTGGGAAACAACAAAGGCAGGCTACCTGATCACCGGGCCCACGTGACGAGCCTTCCCTCTTCCCCTGCACTGCCTCGGCATTCAAAGAGGAACACAAACTTTCCGGCACTTTTCAAGGCAGTAGCGAGTGGCAACGCCAGGGCACGATCTTCTTTTAGTTGCTAAACATATAATACTTCTTCATTCGTATGTGCCAATCTGGAAGTTGGATGGTGCGAGCCTGTCTTGTTTTGTTTCACATAATATGATGAAGATGTTACAAACTTCTTGTTTTGACTAATAATGTGTTGCTTTCTGCACAGAGTTCTAAATTTCAGTACAATGAAAAGCTAGTTCTTAAAAAAAATGATTCTGGCTATTGTTACTTCTCTGTTTGTGTATACATACCTTTGTACAACTGTACATTTGCACTCTGCGTTTTAACAGACAACCAATGAGCAGATGATGCTAATTGTGAGTCATTTAGTATTAGCATTATTCATTTATTCATTGCCACTTAATTAGTTTGTTTGTCAAGCTGTGTAATGCATAAATAGAATTGGTTTGTGTTAGCAAAAAATTGTACACAAGTACAGTGCAAGTGGCTCTGCTTACTAGTATCACTTCTGGAGTATGAGGTGAAAACTTCACATATTAATTATTTGTCACAATTTCCACTGGAAATCAATGTAAACATCATTTTAAGGTATCATGGTATTCTATTGACCATGAATGCTATACATTTTGGCATGAAAACTTCACTGGCTACTAGATTACCCTGGTAGAGGTGTAAGAAGGGCATTCCAGATGTTCTATGACTACATTGTTGATATCTAAGTGAATCACTACTATATGCACTGAATAAGGTTGGCCCATTTTGGCAAAGTTGGGGAAATTGACTATTGAGCAATTTTTGACCTCATGGCAAACCTAATAATCTAAGACCATCAAAGCAGTACTTTCCAAGCAGAGGCTTAAGCTTTGGCTTATTTTTATATAACCCAAAGGGGTATGTATAAACCAGTGTTCCAACCTATGACTGATCACTGTATGGTAGTTGTTACTTATTAATAGTTAGCAAACACTCAATAAAGATAGGCACAAACAAGAATTTTGGACCAATAGAATTGGTTTATTACGTTGAAGAAGTCGAATGAATTCAGCTGGTGCCCATCATCTCATACCCACATCTAAACTTTCCAAGAAGCACTAACATCGGAATCATTGTAACATGTGTCCAAATGACTGTAGATGTGCTCATGGTTATAAAATCAGCAACAATGGTATCATCTCAGCAGAAGCTCTGGAAACTTGTAATCTTCCTCATCCATCTGTAAAGGTAGAGATAAAAATTTGGTCAGTGCACACAAATGAACTAGCAATCGTTACCTTCAGACTTCAGGTTTAGTATCAAGTTGTAAGGAGGTGAAACATTTTCTACCTTCCCACTATCTTATCATATTAAAGACTGAAGCCTGAAATTCTGTGGCAACAACACAGTATAGTCAAGGAACTTCCTTGGTATAGGTAAGACTTTCTGGATAACAAGCAGACCCTGATTAGCAATGATATCTCACCTCAGTACTAATGAAGACTGTACAAAGTGTACATGATGTTATTCGTCCTTCTGGATGAATTTCCCCCTGATGTACGGCACAAACTTCAACACAGCCTTCCAGTCTGTGGCCCACACCACTGCTATGGCTCCCAGTCCTCCCCACACTGCCGCTGTGCCTTTCCTGAAGCATGGGAGAAACATCATCTTGTAACGGCATTGCATAACTCATAACACTTTGGGCACATGTTGGTCTCTATGGTCTACCTTGGAAACTATGAAAACCATGCTCTTCTTTCCCAGCACTTGGTTCCAGTGCGCAGAAAATGGTGTTTCGAGTGCTGAATAGTTGCCAGCACTGGGCTTCCAGTGATGAGGCACTCTCTGCACTGGAAAAGCAGCGTGCTGAAAGAACGTTCAGCACTGGAAACAGAGTGCAGAGACAGTGTTCAAATTCCAGTGCTGAGGAAGCTTCAGCACTGGAACAAAGCCGATCAGCTCTGGAAACCAGTGCTCAACTTTCTTCAGCACTGGCCATCCAGTGCTGACGCAGTTTTGACTACTGAATCAGCACTGGAACACCTGGTGACTACCTACTCCACTGGTAAATTGTTAATCTCATCTGGCCAAATTCTAGATTTTTTTAAATCATGAAAAAGACTTCAGTACACACAGTACACTAAAGATGCCCATGTAACGTTACAAGTAGCCCCCCACCCCCTTACACGAGAAGGTCATTGTCGACACGACCCGTTTTACTCACCAGTTATTGGCCAGCTCCCGATATTTGTCTCCTGTGAAGACCTTTAACGTGTGGTTCTTCTGTAAGAATTGTCTTACCAAGGTGCTCATGTTTAAGGATAATTTAGGTGTTCTTCTGACAGCAAAGAGAAGCAGCGTCTGACCTGCGAGGTATGACCTGCGGTGTGATCACCAGAAGTGACACTAAGTGCGCATGTGTAAGTTGGACCAGCCCATTCTTTTCCAGGTGACAAATATTTTCATGAAAAGCACAAAATCACTCTTGTTTATCCAAATATGCATTATGAGTTGAAAATATATATATATAATATGTTTGAACTTGCGATAGTAATGTAAGATAATGTGTTATTGAATAGTCATTACTCCATGCTCAATGTTAGAAGTGTCTTCCCCGTATCAGAGTGGAATATGCCGCAATTATGGCGTTTTCTTTGACTCGTGAGGATGGACCACTTCCTGCTCCCAAAGTAAGGTAGGAAACGCAAACTGTGCTCCGCTAGATCAACTTAACTCTACCCCACACTTCTCTAGTCTATTCTACAATAGGCCTACTTTAATCCATGCTTCTCAACGCTAGATTTACTTTCTCCTTGCTACAGTATACCATGCTGCATGGTGTGAGCTATTCATGTTGCAATGACTATTGCAAATATGACAAATAAAACTTTGTGTGTTCTTTTCTGTAGGGTCAGCTCTGTACTTAACAGGGATGTGAAACAGTTTGGCAAAAAGTTCATGTTCGACGGTGACGAGGAGACTTGCTGGAATTCAGACCAGGTACTCATATTTCCCTCATATCATCATTCCCAGTGAATCATGAAGCTTGTTTACTTTACAGTGGGCAGCCTGAGGTGTACTCTTATGATTCTCAGTTGATGATGATTTTACCACACTAAGTCGTTGTTTGTTTGTCACAGGGGAGTCCACAGTGGATTCTGGTGGAGTTTTCAGAAGAAGTGTGCCCACAGGAAATCCAGCTGCAGTTCCAGGGAGGGTTTGTGGGAAAAGACTGCAGACTGGAGGTCAGCAGTGGCGGTGGAGAGTTAGCAAGGTTCATGGACTTCTACCCAGAGGATGTCAACTCTCTGCAAATATCCTTTTGTTTCCAACACATATACAATGTATGATGTATAATTTTTGTTCAACATTAATGCTTACAGGAAGAAAGAAAAAAGACAGCCATGTCTTTGTGTTAGAATTGAAATCATAGTTGAAATCACTCTTTCTTGTGGTTGTTTTTTTATACCTTCCCTTGTCAGTGATTCTTCCATAACCCAATACCACAGATTTACAGTGAAGGAGGCACCATCAGTCAAGAGGTTACGGATAGTATTTCCCAGTAGCACAGACTTCTTTGGCAGAGTCACAGTGTACAAGTTGGAAATCATGGGAACAAGTATATGAAGCCTGTGGATATCCTATATTGACAGTACTATTTTTTACAATAAAAATTATTGTCAGATACTTTGTGTACTCTTTTGTGATGTACATGACCAGTGCTTATATATTGTAGGTATGGGAGATGTGTGTTGGGTAACACTAAGCATCTCAACAGAAAGCATTGATTTGAATCAGGAAAAGGAAGTCTCAACCAAAGTTCACTTCTTTTACTATATTGAAGAAGAAACAGCCTACCAGTCAATCACCTTCAGTATCACTAAAATATACTAATAGTGTATTTGTAAGGAATGCAAAAGTAAAAAGTTCTACCCTAAGTACTGACCTTTGAATTTCATTAAGTTGTCAGTGTCACAGACAAAAATGTACAACAAAAGTGGCATTCCTTTTTTTTAGGTCAAATGCTTCTGTCATTCTTTCAATATGTCTAACAATATGTCTTACATATTTTAGATACCAGTGAATACACAAGTCATACTACTAGCAGTCATCAAAGATTTGTATTCTAGTAGAAAAGAACTAGTTGAATAGGGAAATAAACATTTAATCCATGAGAATGCTATCAGAGGATATTAAACTTGGTTGTGCCAATTATAATGCCCCAATGGGAAACTAGCTAAGAGGAAAAGGTGCATTCACTTATTTTTGGATAGGGTTCTCTGTTTCTCAGCATGTTCTACTATTTTCTCATCAACGTATAGTCCTTTTCGCCGCCGGACACTATTCATGTACAGACGTCCTTGATTTTCAGAGTCAGCCTTCTCCCCAAAGTGCATCAACTCCTCCTCAGTAATTGGCTCCCAGAATGGGTCACTGTTAACAACCTGAAACGGAAATGGGAGACCTTAGAAAATACCTGATTGTTCAATTTGATACATTATAAGACAGAAATACATGTAGTTATATCTAAATGTGATTCATCTTACCAGAAATAATTAGACAATACTTAATTTTAAGGAGTGAAGTGAAAATTTTATTATCACATGTAAAATACCCAATATGTTGAGATGAGTCAAGTCTATTACTTAGTACAATGTATATGGACAGTTGTCCAACTCACCTCCCAGTGACTGAACACCAGCTGAGGGCTGGCCAGTCCACTTGTTTTCTTTCTGATTTCCTCAGCAAAGCCAAAACTCTCTGCCACTGGAAGTGCTGCTTGGATGCTGAAGACTGAGAGACTTTCGTTCATGTCCTCCCTCAGAACCTTGCCATTCTTTCGACCAAGCACAGCATACATCTTGCCTTCAATACAAACCAGGCATATTCATTGTGAGAATGTGCCTGCAAGACCTTCACTTTAATATTTAAAATACAACTACAGTACATGGTAACTGATATGTAAGCATGATGGGTTTCAGTAATAAAGCATGGTTCACCTAGTACATCTGCTGTGGCCTGGATGTCACAAGTATACATGGCAGCCATCAATCTCTGGGGGTGTTTCTGAAAAGCTCGTCGGCAGGCCTCCTTCATTGTAGAGATCAGCTGACCTGAAGCAAAATTGAAGGCTCATTAACATTTAAAACTTTTAATTTTAATGCACAAATGAAAGGAAACACTGGGAAGACAAGGATTTTCTTTAATTGTAGGTGTCAAAATATGAACAATTTAGGTTAAAAATGTATATTCTGAATCATTTTATCTGACCTAAGCTGAAAATCTTTTAACAGTCTAACCAACCTGTGAATGGGCCGTGACGATTCATGAAGTCTGACTCGGCTGTTTCCCTGTCAGAGTCATCTCCGCTGGACTCAGAGTCCTCATCCACTCCTTGTGACAGTCTGTGTTCCCTGGGGGAGACAAAGTGACTACAAGGAGACATAGACGTACCAACAGTATCTGAGGCATCTGAGTGTTCAGATGACACACTCTCCCCTTCAGTTCTTGTTTCCTCCTCTCTTGATACTGCAGCGTTAGAGAAATCGTTTGTCAGAGCATCATTGTTTTTTGTTGTTCTCTTCTCTGACAGTTGTCCGTGCATGGTCCACTCTTCCACCATAAAGCACACTCCCATGAGGGGCTCCTCACACAGTGGTCCTGCCAGGGTTGCCAGCTGAAACCCACTCCCAATGGCATGGTCAAAAGGTCGAAACTGTGCTGCTGATTTCACCTCTCCCTTGTCTATGGAGTCCCACACCGATGGTCGCTGATAACCTGCAACCCTGTTCAGCAGTATGTTTGGACCATTTCTCCTGGGTCCAAATGCCCAGATCTGATCTATGGCACCTCTGTAATGTTTACCTGCTTGTGCAAACTTGGCCTCAAGAGTGGACTTCAGCTCAGTTAATCTATTCAGTGTTTCTGCTGTGACCTTTGCTCTTTCAGCTTGATGGCGACTGATGTCCCCGCTTGACTTGGTCATCTTGTCCAGTGTGCGGAGCAGGTCTGCATTATTGTCCAGAAGGTTGCTGATGTCCTCAGGCAGAGGCATGGCACTCACCTTCAAACTGCACAGTTTGTTTGGAGTTTGTACCAGGACAGGCCCACCTGGAAATAATGGATAGTGATGGCTGCAGTGTCTATGACACACAACAACAAGTACATAGCAGTAAAATCTTAAAAAAAGATACTTTAGATTTGTGTAAAGATTGACAACTACAACATATTTTCTGTGGTTGAAAGTAGACTAGTAAAAACTTATTTGTTGTTGGAAAGACCAGTTAAATTTTATTTATTTAAAGGTTTGGATTGAAGGACTATTGTATAACAAACAGAGGTATAACAGTTACCCCATTTTATCTTTTCATCTGTAGCTTCCTTTCCAGACTTGGTGATGCGGTTTGTGTCATGGTCAATGACCTCATTGACCATGTCTACCTTAGGAGGGGGGATGATCGTCTCTCGGAATGGCACCATGGGGTCCGACACATTCAGCTCAATTTTGGCAAACCTGTTGACGTATCAGGTGGTGGAGCATTAGTATGATACCTTCTATCTATGAACAGTCACAATTCATTTTATCTTCCTGATAATATTAAGATACTGCTCAGATCACCACAGAGATATGATGAATTTTGTTTGATTTCGTAAACCACCAAGAATCCTCGACACTAACATACAAGTAGCAGGCACAAGTTCAGGATAGTTATGAGCACCTCTGTGTCAGGTCGTCCAGGCACCTCTGCAGGTGGACCTCCCCAGCAGTGACCAGGACGTGTTCCCCTGATTCCTGCACCAGAACCTCCACAGACGAGTCAGCCTGGTTCAACAGCCGCAAACCCTGCATCAGGGCACTCATGTCTCCTGGGGAGGAGGTGGTCAGCAATGTACCATAATATGGAAAAATGCCATATCACAATAATACTACTTTTTGAGCTATTAGACAATGCTGCTATCTTCTCACTTTCTTCTACCATATTAGATCATCTACCATCAAATGTATTAGAAATAAGTACCGGTATTCTCTAAAATTTCTGCTTGCATGAAAATGAAAAAAATGCTTGTAGATATAATTCAATAGATTTTAATGAAGTTTCTACTTTTATCAAACTCTTGAGTTAGTACTCTATAGTAGCTACACAGTATCCATACCTGCATGTTTGGGCTCAACAGCCACCCTGACAATGGGTGCAGCATCTAGATACACAGGAGAGAAGGCAGGGCAGGCAATGGTGCTGGATACAGTGGCAGACTTCAACACATGGGCCTGAAGACCTCCAATTCCTGTTCAGACATTCAAATACAGGTGTTTACAAATCTTCTAGACCTGACTATCAAATATGGTATCACAAGCAGAAACCAAAAATGCAATGTACATTTAATACCATCCATTAATTCTACTTCCCAAGTTTGGCCTACCTAGTATGTTGCCAGCTGGCACCTCATCAACAGTTTCCAGCTCCTTTCCCATTAACAGGTACAAGTCCTCCACCATGACAGCTGCCACATGCTTCAGCTGTGAGAGATCTCCAGGTGCATCAGACAACTGCTGCAGGGCATGTAAGGGGTTGTGTTTGGGTCCCAGGATGTATAACTGCTGCCCCCTCTTCACTTTTCCACTGAACACTCGAGCAAATCCAACAAAGACGTTGGAGTCGTCATCCACCTTCTCCTTTTTATTGGTAAGAATGGTTGTTGAACAGGTGTTGTTCCCTGGGAGAGACATAATAAAGCATGTTGATAAAGCATGTGGTGCCTTTGTGGGGTCGTGTGACATAATGACAGAGCGTTCCACTCAGAACCAAGAGGTCCCGGGTTCGAACCCTGCCATGTCACTGATCTTGTGCTCTTGGGAAAGGCACTTTAAACGACTTTCCTGGATGGAGGCCTGGTGAACCCCATCTCGTATTAGCCACAAAAGGGCAGCAGAATCTTCAGGTAGTTGAAGGTGACCGCCTCAAAATGAAAAAAATGAAAGAAGAAGAAGAAGCACCTATATAGTAAGGGGTGAACTAAAGATGACGTTGAAATTCTATTGTTATCACTACTGCACTACATACCATATGTAATTTACAAACCATTTTCCTCGGTAGCCTGCTCCTGCTGAGGTTCCTGTGTCTGACTGGTGAGGGCAGCCAACTTCTCCTGGTGCCTTTGTCTGGCAAGTTCACGTTTCTTCTCTATCTCTTCCTGAGTCAGAGGTCTGAAAGAAATACATATTGTCACTGGTTTTAAAAAAAGGTCAGAAAGATTATCTCTAATATATCTATGATTCCTTAACTTCTAAACTTTTAATAAATCAGGGAACATAAGAAAAAATTAAAAGACAGTGCCCAATACATGTACATCAAATATGGCATGGACTTTTGGCTACCCTTAATTATTTCAAGTACCCTCCATGGGTGTCTTCAACTGACACATCAAGGCGCAAACATCTACCTTGGCCTGTTATGAGGCAGCACTTTGGGGTCCACCGAAAACATCTTGGAGATGAACACAATAACAGGAGCAGAGTCCTCTGCACTGCACATCAGGAAATCTGCATACACATATTAGAAGTTATGGTTGGTGATTTTTGTCTGTATTTAGTTGTGAAATACACAATGACATACATTTCATCTAAGAAGAAGAAAGGTTGTACCTTGTTTAAGCTTCTGTGTAGGTTGAGGTAAGGAGTCAAACCTCTGGGCAGTCTGACACATGAGGTGTTCCACCTTTTCAGGGGAGATCTGTAGTGGGCTGGGTAACTGGTCCACTGTCATCGCTACATGCAGTGGTTAGGGAACAACATCACATCAATGTGTCTGCAACACTACCTCATCAAACCTTTTGGTATACACTTTGGATCAACATAATCTCAAGAGAAATTTAAGGACAAAGTGATTGTTGTAAATGTAATGTAAAAATGTACTAAATGACATATATGTTTATCCAGAAGTCAAAGCCGGCTAATGGAGATTACCTATCTTTTTAGTCTTTCCTGTTGAAATATGTACCAGTGGCTATCAAACTAATCTATGACTGTGTCATAAGATATTGAGGTCAATGTCCAAAAGGATACCCAACACAGCTTCAGACAGTGGCAGCCACTGTCCACATACAGCCTGCAGCAGCACCCGGGGGTCATTGTGACGGGCGTCTCGTGCTGACAGGGTCACGTTCAAGGACTTCACTATCTTCTCCACTTTCTCCTTGTCCCTAGAGACACAACAGACAATGAACACACATGTTACTTACTAGTAATATAGTAGTACACTGCTCCTTTGTTCCTCTCCTATTCTACAGGCTGGTAGATTGTTGTAGCATCTTTGGCAACCAGTTTTCTGCAACCTTCTTGGTCTTCTGATGTTCTTAGTTGTAGTTAAGTTTTTTTTTCCAAATATTAGTCCAGAATAGTTTCATAACAGTCTATATGAATTGAATAGTTTTATCAGGTTGGAAACTCAATTGAACTAATTTTAAAAAACATTGTATATGAAGTTCGGGAACATTACCTTCTCACCAGAACAGCATCATATACAGCCCAGACATTCTCCAACACAAACTGTACAAAAAGTGGTTTCTTCCCTTTGGCCTAGAAATCAAAGAAAAAGAGAGACATTTTCGACACATTAGACACAAAATTGCTCTAAAATTGGTCTACCATGTCACAACATTTGTTAATAGTAAACTAAATCTATAGATGAAGCCTGAGCGGAAAGTTTAGTTTTCCAAAGTTTTACCTGAGCTCCTTTCATGACCCGCTTTGTTTTGGAGTGAACGTAGAAGTCTCCCCACAAAACCTTCTGAAGGATGTCCTCTTTGATGTTGAGTTTTGAGGCATACTGCTTAGCAAAGTGTTCTAATCTGGAAGCATAGATTCCGGTAAAAATATGTACCAGTATGTTGCATATGTATTGATGTCTTATTGTATACCAGTCATCTTATTAACATAAAGAGGCAGCAATATACTAATTAATATACATGTACAATAGAACAAATGACCTTGCTAAGTTATAGGATTGGTTTCCTTCAAAATACAACAATACAAGTTGGACAGGCTCACCTGAAACCCCACCCATCAATGGCACTAGCAAACACGACGTTGCCTTGCTCGGGTGAGAAATACAGGTTTGAGTCATCAGTGTGGTCCAGCTCTAAACTGTAGTCAAACACATGGTCCTCAGTGGCAACTGTGGGCTCCTTCACAGCATTGGTACTGTCTTCCTGTAAGTTACAATCAAGGCAAAAATAATGATCACTTCATTTTTAGCCTCCATGGTAGCCTATACAAACATGCAATCAAACATGTGACGAGAAAAATTTATGATACATGTATTTCATAAATCCATGTGTAGGCAGCAGCAGGTACATTGTATGACATCAGTATTCAATAATCCATTCAAAGCTTACAAAAATCACATATACAAAATCAACACTCGAAACTGATCATGGCAGGAGCAGCAGCAAAACATTGTGGTAAAGTAGGCTAGACTAAGCTGTTTCAGAACATGTAAAATAAACTCACAGTTGTTCCTTTCTTCATGACATCAGTAGAAAAGAGGTTTCCCATAATAGAGTTGACCTGTTGGTATAAAACTGACTTTTCATATCGCATCTTGATGATGACAAAGGAAAGTTAAACAACTCTACTGATTACAGCTATTGCAACACAAGCTCCTACATTATGTACTACACCCAATTGCAAATTTATCACCGGCTGAATTCCACATAATTCTTACAAATGTATGTGTACCTGTTCCAGAACCTGCTGCAGTACCAAATGTGCTTCCATGGGGGAGTTCTTGAGTTCTGTGATGAGTCTGTCGACTTTATTCAGTACCAGGACAGGTTTGATGTTCTCCAACCATGCCTGACGCAGTACTGCATGAGTCTACAGTAACAAACATACCGGGGGTAACTGTGTTAAGTACAAAGAAAACTAATTCATCACAACAAGCCACAGTTATTTGATGCTCTGACTATTTACTGTACAAACAGTCCATTTTTAAACGTTTGATTCTTGCATGATTCTTGGACAAGCAGTAAATACACTTCACTGTCTAGACTAGAAGTACAGTAGAGACGTCCTCACTTAGAATATTCTAAGCCCTACTGTTCAGTATGTATGAAGGCTGTGCCAACCTGTGGACACACCCCCTCTACAACATCCACCACCACCACAGCTCCATCACACAAGCGGACGGCGGTGGACACCTCACTGGAGAAGTCCACGTGGCCGGGGGAGTCAATCAGGTTCACCAGGTAGTCCTCACTCTCTGTACAACAGACAACCATATCAGCAGGTCAGATATGTCCAACATTCTCAATCTCAGTGAAATTTAAATCTTACTGAGGCAATAACTGCCATGAAATGAGTGCAACAAAACAGAGGGTCACTGACCTTTCTGAAACTGCAGTGAGATGGCGCTAGACTTCATGGTGATCCCTCGGATCTGTTCATCGGCCCGACTGTCCAAGTAGCGCAGCTGACATCACAAAAGGGACAGTAGCAATGTGTCATTTTCCAGTTTCTAGCAATGTGTCAAGATGGTGTCTTTGTCTTATTCAGTTAGTATATTAATATCCTTAGCTGCCTTAAGCTGTGTTAAACTTGGAAGAAATATTACATTTACAATAATCTCTACTTTCTGCGTGCAACGTCTGAACTATTTAAAGCATGTATGTGTAAAATATATAGACTTATGGAGGACTTAAAATGATGTGATCTTTATACTATATAACGTCTGACTCATACCTCTTCCCTCATGACCCCGATGAAAAGTGACCTGCAGGCCAATTTGAGCTTTCAATTGCTGCTAACTCAACATTTGCTTCTCTGTTGTGAGCCTGCTACTTGGGACTTTCACACTTATACAGCAGCTTAATTGTTTTTGTATGTGGCATCTTTTGCATATACTGATGTAGTTACTCACTTTTCCAGCAAGTCTCTTTGATATAACACCATTGCTTGCAACAAGAACATCTGCAAGAGTTGTTTTACCTGAGAAAAGAATCATGATGGTGAAGTGCTGAGTAACAATAAATCAAGAAATGGTAATTTTATGGTTTTAATATTCTTGAGTTAACATTTGACTGTGAATGACTATGAAAACAATCAACATTGAAAACTGTAACATTAATAGTGAAAATATAATTGCCACTCTCACTGCTCTTCCCACTCAAAGACCCAAGACTTTTGCAGTTCCAGCTGTTAAACAAATCATAATTTTTACCAATCACATTCTACATGTGGCACACCTTGACAGTGGCTATACTGAAACATAACAGACAGAAAGTATATTGACTGTCACTGTCTTGGTAGTCTGTAATGTTAGTGCTCAGTACCAGAAGCAGCAGTCTTTACCATGGTCGACATGTGCCAGGATACAGATGTTCCTGACGTTCTGTGGGTTCCCTTGCAGCTGCGCCAGCTGGCCAGGTGTCACTGTCCTCATGGCGACACTCGAGTGCTGACGGTATCAACCTGGCAAATCTTGGGCGGAAAAGGAAGATGCTAAGTGTCAATTCTTTTACAATCCGTCACAATTCATTCTTTCTTACGTAGTTACATAATTTAGCAGGCGCAGGTAAACAAAACGTTCAGGATGCATGTTGCGAAACACCACTAAAGTTTGGGTTATTTTAGTTGAAAATACTTACGTTTAGTGAGGGCTCCAGGCAGAATATGGATATCTCTGGGGTGTGGAGTCCGTTGAATGTAATATTTCTGTGCCGGGACGTTGCAAAATCTTGAAATTTTGCACTTTTTTCACGTGTTACAGTTTACCACTGTAAGCCGCCATGTTGTTGCATATGCTTCCGTAATTCCATAAACCTAGCAGAGTATTCGGGACATGTGAATTTTGCCGGCTCAATTTTGCAGTCAAATCATTATCGCCATTTGTACGCAATACCCTAGTAAATAACCTTTATAAATTGTCTTATTTTTGAAGTCAAGAAATAATACTCAAATTCTATTTTATAGCAAATTTCTTTGACATGCTTTGCAAAAATGTGTGGTGCTGAATATACCGTTAGTTTTGTCTAGCCGACTGTCGTAATTTCGAGTATGCCGTAAATGGTACACTGTCGTAAATGTGGACACGTGTACTTGCCAAAGGCCCAAAGGACTCAAAGGCCAGGTAAACAATCTCTCAAATACCTTCAATAGGTTATCGGTTTGGTGTCGATTTGGTTAAGTCCCTGGGACTCTTGGTAAAGGGAAGGAAGTTACGGCTTAAAATGTTACAAGATGGGACTGAGGTTACTTTGGAAAATATGCAGGAGGTCATGCAAGTAAAAAGGAGACAGCTGTAACAGTTATTAAAGCATAACTTTAATAATATGGTCCTTCTTCAGGCTCCCTTCTTGGTTCCTTGGTCCCTTTAGGACGCCTTTAAAAAGAATAGGGGAATGGCTATTGACACTGGATCATCCTGTCAGTAACAGGATCTTTGATCATTCTGCACTACTGACAAGACGATCCTGTCAATAGTGGAAAAATTTATACTGTTGACAGGATGAGTAACGTTAAGTAGAGTGAAAATGATTCTGTCAAAATAAAGCAGAGGATAATGCATACAACCCAGGGTAGCTGCAAAAGTACCAAACTCTCAGTAGACTGGTGCCCAGCCCTCCAGTCTCTCTTTCTAAATCTTAATTTCTACCATTACGGTATGTGCACGTGGTATGTAGTATAGTGTATACTTTTATGACCAAGTTGTTTGCATTACTAGTGAACCAGGCTGGGACATGTTGGAAAAAGCACTGTTCAGTTACCGATACATCATCATCATCATCATACTAGATGTCCAAGATGCTTTGAACACAGCATCTCCTTTACCTGACAGAAAGATGGCCAGTGGATACACAAGTAAGCCACAAATCTGCCTGTTTTAAATTAAGATAGATGAAAAATTGTATTCAAATATTTACATCATGTGTAACAGTTATATGATTTCATGTTATGGACAACTCTATGTTTGATATCATGATAACATGCATGTACTATGTGTTAGGTCTGTGAAAAATACAATTTTTACATCTATCTACGAGTAACCAAGGACATTATACACAGAGTATAATGTCCTTGGAGTAACCCTTCACAGAATAATCTTCATCACTATACTATATATGATGTTTCCTCAGTTCCCGTATTTGGCTTGGGTACAGCAGCAATGGGGGACAAAACTTACGATGCTGTTTTGTCTGCTTTGAAAGCTGGGTATAGGTAAGATGTTACAATTGATATACATGTATCTTCCAACAGTAATGACTAACACAGTTTTCACATTAGATGTGAAATTTCTCAAGGAGCCCATGATGGCCCTTATCACTGGCACTCAACCTCTCTGGAGAGGTAAAACTAAAGCATGCATACAAGTTGTACCATTGAGGATGTGGGTGTGCACCTGCCTGTAGGCTGTACTGCCCCCACAAGATGACTGGCAAGCAACACATTATATCACAGTGACACTTGTCTTTGATCCAGTAGACAATCTCTTGTTGAATCTGTTCTTGTCAACATGATATAATGGTTACATTTAACCAATAGAGAGAAAGTGGTTAAGATATGAAAATCATATTTTGTTTTTTTCTTAGATTGATCGATACAGCTCAGGCATACTGGCACTCGGAGGAATCCATCGGTCGGGCCATAAGGGACTCTGGCATTCCCCGAGAAGAAATCTTCATCATCAGTAAACTCAGCCCACGTTATTTTGGTCATGAGCTGACAACTCGCTCCGTGGATGTGTCCCTTAGGAAACTTGGTACTGATTTCATTGATCTGTTCCTGATCCACAATGTTCATTGCTCTGACTACTTCCAGTGCGCCCCTGATGAACCCAAAGGCACATGGGAAGTTGCCTGGAAGGCCATGGAAGAGCTGCACAGACAAGGCAAACTTAGAAGTCTCGGAGTCAGCAACTTCTACCCTCCCCTGCTGGAGAGGCTTGTGGCCATGGCAGAGGTGCCTGTTTCTCTGGTGCAAAACTGGTTTGATCCGTTCTATCGTGACAAGGCTACAA
Organism: Branchiostoma belcheri; assembly: GCF_001625305.1. Taxonomy (NCBI): domain Eukaryota; kingdom Metazoa; phylum Chordata; class Leptocardii; order Amphioxiformes; family Branchiostomatidae; genus Branchiostoma; species Branchiostoma belcheri. The sequence goes on along the minus strand of NW_017802614.1, from coordinate 169,430 downwards.
GAGAGTTCTGTGAAGGCCATGGCATCGTGTATCAGGGATACAGCACTCTGGGGACACAGTGGATGTACATGAGGCAAGGACAATATACAAACCCTGTTTTCACAAATACTTTCCTTCTGAAACTCTCGGAAAGTTTGGATGCCTCTGTAGCTAACATTGTCCTGCGATGGGCGCTACAGAAAGGTGTTATTGTGATACCAAGATCTGTGAATGCTGAGCATATACAAAATAATTTAGAGGTCCTTGAGTTGAAATTAAGTGAAAAAATTGTGAGTGACATTGATGATAACCTTGCCTCTGTCAGGATTGGGGTAAATGGAGAGCCAATCATAGATGATGCTACATGGTACAGAATCATGGAAAACCCAAATGCAGGTAGCCATGATGATTTAACTAGGATGGGGTCTACAATTGAAGAGCACCAAGAGGAGAAACATTCTGGGAAAACAGAATTAACTTATGTCGTCAATCAGGAAGATGAGACAATATTTATTGGGTCTGACAATGGAAGGATGTATGCCTTAGATGGTGAGACAGGACTTGTGAAGTGGACATTTACCTCAGGTTAGTCACAGAGTAACAGGAATGCTATGTCAATCACTAGAGGGACAGACAATTTGTATAGACATAATGTTATATAGTTTTGGTTCAAATGTTCTAAAGTACTGTATTTTTCCGTCAATCTCGCTGTACCTCTGCTTGTAGCTTTTAGCAATTTATTAGAGGTGATGACAGATTGAAATAGGCTCTTTTACAACTCATACATGATGCGACTACCTATTCTTTGTCACCTGCTTGACCTGCTTGACTTTTGTTATCTCCATCATCTAGAAGAGGATCTGGGGTCCACTGCTGCATTCAGTCCTGACCAGTCTGTGCTGTACTTTGGGTCTGAGAATGGCTACATGAACGCCCTGCGTGTGAAGGATGGGCATTCAGTATGGACAGTGAAAATAGGTTAGCAAACAGCCAAGGGCATTGTCATAAGCAGTAACAGGTTGCATACCTCCATTTTCATTGATATCCGTATTGTACTTAACTTTTTTAGGAACAGCTTTAATTAATATTATTCTAAATTGGTCAAACTCTTTGAAAAGCAGTCAAGTCTAGATAAGTCCATTGGATTGAAACTGTGCTGCAAGTCCAAGACGTCCACTGTGTTTGCTTCCAGGGCCAGTCAGAAGTCCATCTGTGGTTGGCCGGGATGGTACCGTGTATGTTGGCACCTTGGAGAACCACATTTATGCCATCAAACCTGATGGGCTGGTGAAGTGGTCACGTGACCTGGGTGGGGAGATTTGGGGACGTCCTGCCATGGGGAGTGGTGGAAGGCTGGTGTATGTAGGTGTCATGGCAGACAACAAAGACAACGCTTTTTGCACTAGACTCACAGACAGGTAAGGCCTTTTAATGTCAAGGTTAACACTGCAATGGTGTTGGAAATTATTCTTTGAATTATAAGTTGTATTTAGTCTGTTAAAGGACTAGATATCCTAGATGTAATAGTTTAATCAAGGTTTAATGGTATAATTTTTCTATTGTACATACCATATTGTACGTACCATATCAAAGCAGGCACATGGTGAGTTAATCTATAACTTCCTCATTGAACATGTGCTAATGCAATTTTGGTACATGTAATAACTATCATACATCATCTTTATAGCACAAGGAAGTAATGAAGGTCAATTACATTTTTTCATTTCCAGGGAATCTAGTGTGGTCATTTAAAGCTGGTGGTAGCAACTGGTCCTCTCCAGTCCTGAGTCCTGACGGTCAGTCTGTGCTCTTCAGCTGCCAGGACTCTCACATCTACACCCTGCAGGCAGACACTGGCACTCCTGTCAGCACGTTTGATGTGGGAAAAGAGCATGATGGGATAGACTCTACACCTGCCATTGCCACAGATGGAACTTTATTTGTTGGTAGGTTGGAATCTGCAAATAATTTATAGTCTGTCAAGCATGCAAGCCATCAGGACCATTACACAGCCTGGATAGACTAAGCAAACTGATAAGGCTCCGTCTTTTATTGACTGTATCTTTCCATCAGAAAAATGTCTTTTGACGTCAGCCAAGATTCAATTTAGATTTCTACAACTGTCAGGCATATTCATGTACAACGGAAATGAAAGATAAGGTTAAATTGAAATACGAAAACTGACCAGTCGTAAAATTTTCAATAGCTGCAGTACTGAAGGAATAGCTAGGTGTCTCCGATGATGCACCATACTGTAGTACTTGTTGAGATACTGAAACAGATCTTTGAATCATGTCTGGAAAATACATCAGCTGTTTTATATTCAACATGATTTACATGTCTCTCATTTCTTGTAGTAGTTAAGTTTCCTTAAATTGCAGACATGTGCTGTTCTTATGCTCTGAATAGGAACCAATGGAGGGTCTGTTGTTGCTGTTGACATTGAAAAAGGGGAGCTGAGATGGGAGAGGAAGCTGAGAGGTGAGGTTCTATCCTCCCCTACACTGGACAATGAAGGAAACCTTTACATCGGCACCAGTGGTGGCCAAGTCCTCAAGCTAAAGCAAACAGGTGTGCCCTTATATACTTCCACATAAAGACTAAGTTATGGTGTATAAGGGTAGTGCCTATCTCAATTTCTGCAGCCCTTGGGCCACACAGGGCCATTACAGTGGGGTTTAGTCTACTTGTTGTGGCATGTGTTCAACTGAACTATCTAACTTTTTTTAATCAATAACTCAACATATTAGTGTACAAGATCCAAAATTGTACATTTCATAACAATCATCCCTATGTTATTGAAGAGTTAGCACCCTCCTTGATCTTGTATTAGATACTGCTAACATTAGTATTTTGGAAGTAGCTAATCCAGAAAGCAATTTTCTATGTTTTCAGATGGGACCACTGTTTGGCAGACCCCAGCTGGAGATGCAGTCATATCCAGCCCCATGTTGGATGCACACGGACGGGTGTTTGTGGGGTCCAACAGTGGCTTTGTCTTGGCAATTAGTGGTGAAACAGGCCAAGTGGTTTGGAAGGTTGAGACTGAGGGGCCAGTGGTTGCATCTCCCCTGATCACAGCAAATCACCAGTATAATTATAGGCACAGTGGAAAAGACACTAAAGATGAACTATAGGGCTTGTAGAAGCTGTGGAGGGAAGGCACTTCTTTTAGTGGGTAAAACACTCCTGTGGCCATTCCAATGTGATTTCATCACTCTCATATTTACCAGGAAAATACTAGTAATGGGGCAGGCAGCAGAAATAAAGTTAAACATGCCATGGCCAGGCTAATGAACATTTCAAACAAAGAATTTGGGATTGATAGATCTGAATGATACACGTGATACCAGGAAATGCGTTTTTGTTGTATGTACTGAAAACTGTTGTTACTGAAAAATATTCTATAATCAATGATTTATTAGTATGTCTTTATGCTGGAGATCAAAAAGTGACACATCTACTGATAACACCAGACATGACTGTTTTTTTCCACCCTGTTTTCCTTTACATATTTGCCTGCCAACAACATATTGAGGTGCATGCGTCATAGATAATATCACATATCATATCAGAGGATGCTGTACACATACATCAACTGCAAAGGCTGTTGACACCACAACAGGTGTCCATTTTTTATCCTGCAATACATAGTCTATTAATAGTTCTAAATTTCCCGGAATATCTCCTTTTTAGCCTGGATGATATTATGGTCTGTTCAATAAAATAAAGATTTCAACTGGTGCACTTCCAGTCCATGATACATATCTCTATGATGATCGTGATCTCTATAAATCATTGAACTCCAAACAGTTTTATATGTAGAAATAGTTATCAGGAACCTAGGTGAGACGTGGTCTACGTGACGACCTAACGTATTTTTTTAAAACACATTAAGCTGAGAAAATGCGTTTAGTGTGGTTGGGTTAGTGTGGATGCCATGAAGGCCATGGGAGCAGCCTGGAGTCACCAGAGACACGTGGCGTGTCAGCAGTAGGAACGGACTCCGTCTTCAACAGTTTCGCTCAGCCATGTCCATGTAGAGGTGCACCTTTATACCGAAACAGAATGGTCCATGCTGAGACAAGATTTTTTTGTCACATTCAACATATCTTGTCAATTGTCTGCAAACAAAGTGCGCCGCTGTCACCGCACCGCGGTTTTGTATGTGGCAACTGGACACAAGAGTTGGTTTGCGTGACAAGGTCGCCAAGGACAAAAAATCTAGAACCTCTGTCCCTTTGCGTCTGAATACATCTTTAGGTTGGCGGCACTTCTATGGAAACAGTTGGCCTGTCGACAGCACCGCCAATGTAAATCACTAGCACTCAGGAAAAAGCTTTGTTAACTGACGTTGCCATTCACATACCCTTCAGTGAACGTCAAAGGATGAAATTCTCGTTCCTGTGTCCAAACACTAAATAAGGATGTTACTAAGGAGATAGAATAGTTGGGACAAGATGTCAGCTCGGGCCAGACTAGGAAGTATTGTCTGGAACACAAATGTCTATGAAATCTTTGACACGAATGTACACGTTTTATATGGTACAAACATAACTTAAATAGTTGTGCTTTATTCAGTCCCACTATATCATGTATCCATGACAAACATATACACTTCCGTCAAGGCTCCTGGAGATGGTAAGCGGCGTCTTTGTATTTCTTTAATTTGCACCATTTCCTCTCACAGTTATTCTTCCAGGACATACTGTCTGCGTGACATTCCTTTTTTCTCACAGAAAAACAGAAAACACTTAAACGTTATTTAGATCTGACACGTACCGCCCCTGATCACTGGTCTCCGTCCAACTGCAGGTTTGCAAACTGCCTTGTTCTGTCTGACAACAATTAGGTTGTCATGTTGTCCATTGTGACGGACGATAAATTTACAAGGACGTTATTTATGCTTATCTTCACAATCTTGTCAGTTTAATTGCAGCAAGTACTAAGCCTTTTGATTTCAGCAAGCCACGAGGCGTCATCAATTTACTACTAATTTGGTCATGAGGCGCATGTCCAACATGATGATTATGATCGCTATCCTTTACAGGTTTCTGAAAGCTGACCTAATTTCTGCATCCACGAGTCTTACTGAAACATGTGAAAGTTTGTTAGCTGCAACAACTCTTTACGTCGATATCATCCTCACATTATTGGTCTGCTTTACACCAATTGCCCATCTAGCTCATTGAACCTGCCTATCCCTCTGTACGTCTGCCCTTCTGTCTGTTTTCTTTTTCTATTAGTTGTTTAAATACTGTAATGACCAATTTTCCCAAGAAAAGTATTTTTCTACCAATATTTCAATTTTTATTGAAGCAGGAACAGTCAGTGTTCTGAAACTATTTTCTTGCCTTCAGCACGTGTGTCCGCCAGTTCAACACCATGGAAGCCTTTTACGGTATCCTAAGAGAGTTGTATACTGGGGCGATGCTAAAATCGTGATTCCCATGGTTGTCAAACGTCCTGTTCACTAATTAGAGTTAACGTCGCTTTGGGTATATGCCTGTCACCTCAACTTTGATACATGCGAAGTGCTCACGTGTTTGTCCCAATTTCTACATGCAAATTATGCTTGATCAAATCAACTTATATAGCAGCAAAGACAGTTCTGATCGTTCATGACGTTTTAAAACGTCACAGTGGACGCAATTCTATCATATGTTATTAGTCTCGTGTGTGTGTGTGTGTCACTCACAGTAGCCACGTATACATTAATACATGTAAAAATCAAGTCTGAAAGAAAACAGAACTTTCATCTTAACCACTTATCACGAAGAACATACAGCCTACCGAGTCTTAAATTGGTGGCAGCAGACATGAAAATATTTTGTACCGTCGTGAGTGTTGATAGTCAGCGGTCCGTAACAATGGTCCACATGTACATGTGACGCACCCGACTGTCACAGACCTTCAGAATCAGGATGTTCTGTGGGTCGGTACCTTCCTAATGTGTAGTAGTCCACTTCACAAAAGTCTGTACTACACAGATTAAACCGAGATGATAAAATGAGACCGGATGATGTACGTCAAAACCGTCATTCCAGTGGAAAATATGAAGTCAACACATCGATTTTATTCCTCTTTGGTAGTTACGTTCTTCTTTTCTAATAATCGGATATGACATTAAGGTCATCATTTACGTCAACACATGCGCATCTCCGCAATTTCCATTAGAACTGATCAATGCTCACTGGAGAATTACGTGTGTTCAGAATGCGTGGCTTCCGTGATGATTAAGGCCCAAAGGAGGCGTTAGATACATGCGAGGCTTTCTGTCGTTTTAGAGAACCTCCACACACTACTATCTGTACTGTAAGTCATCAACCCAGCTACAGTAACTAATTATATCGCCGACCCAAGGTCGGGACCAGACAGACGTGAGTAGAAATCATTTCCTACCCTACTGACGATCTGAACGAAGCCTCTGTCACACATTCAGGACTTCCCCATGAATTTTTCCCGACCACTTCTCAACGAAGGGCGCTGGGTTGAAAGAAGGTCTGGAATCCATCCTATTTGAGCTCCAGTTCGTTTTTCTGCGTTGTTGTGCAACAACGCAGATAGTGTCTTCTCCCACAGAAGACTTTTAAAACCTGGTAGGCAACCAACTCCCCAAAACAGATTACCTTATGACTTATACCATCACAGATGGCAGGCCTTGTTCACAATTTACTCTCTGTCACCAAGGTCTGGAGAAGCCGGGAGACCATGGTCGGCTAGGTCTGACAGGGGCTTTAGCGACGTGTCACAGTGTTTGCCAGTGAAGATGGCGGTTTGTTTGACACACCACCTGCCTCACGAGAAACTCATGATCACTCATCTGTTTCGGAACCAGAGGTAAGGGACTTATGACGAAATGTATAAATACATATATACGTACCTATAAGATAGAGACGTTTAAAACGGATGCGTCGTGTTTTTCCCAAGGTAAAATCGTGATGTCGCGGGTTCAAACCCGCGGCAGGCCGGATCATACAAAAGACTTCTTCAAGGAAACCGCCTACATAGGGATTAATTGCTGGAGGGACGTACAAATCGAAGGATAATTGATAAAAAGGACGAGCAAAAATGAATAAAAGCCGGGAAATCGAAGAAAGGAAACGACGTGGACAGTAACGTCAGGTATACATTCCAACTGATTTGATGGCATATTTCAAACCGGAAAGAGTCAAAGCGGCATTGTGTAGTGCTCTGGCCCAAAAATGGAAAATATTCGCAAAACTCTCGATGGCATATGCAACAACGTTTTAGTATATACGAATCATTATTTCGTTTTTCTGGTTTAAGATGGGTCGCCATGCCGTGCAACACGCTTGATAATTAATAGTGCTGATCAGGGACTTCTGATTTTAGCTTCATCAAGTCTTGTGCATCTGGGGAATGAAACAGTAAAGTCTGAAGGTTGTTTCCGATGAACACCGGGAACCGGAATTGCTGAGGAAAGGTCCAATTTGAGAACATTGCATTGAGATGTGCCAAATCTGAGTTTTGTTACTTTTCTGGGAGATTGCTACAGAATCGGTTTAGCCATAAACGACCAAGGAGTGCATAATTTATTAAACATCATGTGTTGCTGGTGGGAGGTCACAAGTCCTACTTCCTACATTAGAACAGGCTTCTCATTTTCATGAAAGCTATGAATGATAGGTCCAAACCGCCGAAATACCATTCTTAAAACATGATAATGTAATGTTGCGCAACCATTCAACTGTATTATCCAAATTACATGACGTACACGTAGGTAATCGTACATAGGTCTACACATATTTCATTTGTCTTTCTCGCCACTTTTTGTGCAGGCTCAAGGTCAATGGCAGACACTTCCCGCTGTCAGTCTTGACTCTGTGACCTATTGAAAGTGCTTCTCGTGCGCTAAAACTAAGGAAGAGTGTGTGCTTTTTGACAAATGTGGAATTCTAGATCTTGGAACTGTATTCTCTCACACAGGAGGTCGACCCCAGCAACAAATCAGATGGCAGTGAGAAAGCCGGGGATATATTAGAAGCAAGATAAGGCTCGCGTAACGGTCAGTAACCGTCACCAACAGCGTCAATGCTAAGGTAAGCCCTGGTATCATTATCAATTTGGCTTAAGGTCATTACATGGATAAGATTTGACCACGGGGCAGGCTGGATAGAGATCCATGCCGGGTTGTAGTCTCGGTAATTGAGCCCATCTGTATCTACATCACCCAGCAAACGTATAGGGTGAGATTACAAGCAATGGTCAGTTCAGGTAACGTGCAGTTTCTAAGATGCAGTTTTTAAATTCATGACCCCGTGTATCTGTAGGACGTACAGTAAACCAATTTTACATAGTGAAACATTTCTATACCGCAAGAGAGAGAGAGAGAGAGATTTCTTAGTCATCAGCAGATTCCAGTGCGTATTGATCGTTTGTACTCGCTCTACGGCGAAGCATGTGTCACAGCCATTACACGTATATCTGTCTCTGACACTGTGTTTAAAGACAACGTCTTGTAACGATACACACACATTATTATCAATGCATGAGGAAGACTTCAGATTTGTGATATTAGCCGTTCTCTGATTGACTAACCAACTGATTACACTTCGGAGCAGATTACAATTACGAAGCAATATATCGTAAAAATGTGTGAAAGATGCCATCTTTATATTCATAGAAATGGCAAATGTGTTAAGACGTGGGTTATGTTTTGCATGAACAGCAGCAAAAAAGCCATCGTTTAAAAATGTCGAAGAATAAAAATTCATACATATGGTCTTCTTATTTCAAGTTCCCTTCATTTGGGAATCACAGTGCGGCTGATTGAGCGCAGGAAAACGCTGTCCTTTTTTCACGTTTGCATCCTCGTGCTTAAGGGCTACCTTTACCAAAATCTGTCACATGCAGTCTTTTGAATCACAGATCTGTATCTGTATCAGCAGTCTCTCTCAGCAGATGAAGAGACAACAAGAGTTCCACGATCTCATACCTTCGTCAAATGATGTTAACCCTTGCGGTTGACGAATTATACAATTTTAATCATTGATTTCGCAAATAAGAGCCTCATTTGCATGGCTTATATTATCAGTTGATCATATTCTCCACCCAATGATAGCCTTATCTTACAAAAAGGCTATTATAGCACTTCCACATAAATTATGCAAATGAGGTCATGATTTGAATAATTTATGTTTATTGATGTTCGCCTTCACTTAACTTCCAAATGTGGCAAGTATGAAATTCCCAGCAGTTACGACTATGAAATTATAAAAATTTCCCATTAATTATGCAAATTAGGTCTTCATTTACATAATCTATATCCTCAGATGTTTTTCTTTCATTCTCAATTACATGTCACAAGTGTTTCATAGTCCTATTATCGAACAAAGCAGATTTATAGAATTTCCTCATTAATTATGCACATTAGCTCCTGATTTGGATAATTGTCATTTGATTATGTCAAGCATCCCTTCAGCTACCTACATACCAAAAATCACGACAATCCGTCAACCGGTTCTTGAGTTATCATCCTTCGAAAATTTTTCAACAAATGCTCCTGCAGTTCCAGAACAAGTCGCTAGGGGGCCCAAACTCATGTCACTTCTTCCCTACCTCAAGAGCTATCCAACAACAAAAATTCGTGACCGTAGCATGTCCAGATCGCGAGATATCAAAACCAGAAGTTCTGCTGCAGTACCAACAAAAGCCGCCAGGGGGCCCAAAATCTAATCATTTCTAGGTCTCATCAAGACCTACCCACCTACCAAGTTTCATAACAATGCATACTAAACTTCTTGAGTTATGCTGTTCACAGACAAACAGACAGACGGACGGACAAACGCTACTGAAAACATAACCTTCTTGGCGAAGGTAATGACGTTACCACCTTACGGCCAAGAAGTTCGCAAATCTGAGCGCCATGCACTGCTTTATGTTTCGTACACTGTATCTTGTAGCTGTAACAAAATATCATATTTGACTCAATTTTCCACTAATTTTGGGGTCCAGAGGGCCATACAAAGCATTTCAATTTGCGCCTCTCTTGCCACTATGATCCTCAACAGAGAAGCTAGAGAGACGCGAAAGAAACGTTAGTCACCGTCAGATGATTCTTTCCAACCTGAGAAATAGCGGTTTCGTAAGCTGGCTGAATGCCTGGGGCTAGGCTTACGCCCGTTGTCCGTATATCATGGGTTCTCTGTGTCATAACGTTATCATGCAGGTTTTCCACATCAGCTTGCCTGGTAAGAGGATTGTATATGTCTTCTCTCCAAACAGTCAACCTAATCTATAACGAAAATAGAAAAGAGCCACGATTGGCCGCTCCGCTCCGTATGCTGTGTGTGAGTTAATATAACGTTACCAACAAAATAATGGCGGCGAAATGTTTTGAACACCGTCTATATTATCATAAGCACTGACATAAAATCAAAAGTGCATCAATTTCCTCTATCTAACGTTACGGTCTGGCTTTTAGCTTTTACTTGGTTTCAGTGTCCGGCAACGGACATTGACGTCATTCGGTTTTCGAAGAATCTTTACTCTGTGCATCTTTACCTCCTAACTGCGCCGCCTAAATGTCACTCCAAGTCATTGTGAGACCTGCAGTAAGGCGATAAAGGACGATATTTTCGCTCCCACATGTACGTGTTGCCTGGTCGCCCCACGCGTCCTTTTTTGAGGACACAGAAGACGTCATCCGCACTGCCAGCTTTGTTTGCGTTGCTTGTTTCATTTTAGTCTACATCAATCCCTTCCTGATGTAGCCTCATTTACCGCCTGGATCAGCTTTGATGTCCCAGAATGTGTTGATGTACGGCATGTATCCTCTGCGAAGGGTTACAAACTAATTCTTGGCTATACCAACAGAACATACTATATAAGATGATCTCATACCTCCGTGAAATATTCAGTTTTTTTTTCATTTCTTCATTATTAAATCCTCGTTGATTCTGTCCATGCAGTTTCCTACTAGCTCCCTTAAGAGGCACATGGCAGGACATTGAATGTATGAAAACAGGAAATAAGATAGTTTAAGAGAAGTCAAGTCCCAGAAAACACTAACTTCCTGATAGCCACCTCGTTGATTACAGAAACAGAAGCAAACACATAGACTCCGACAGACACACCGAAAACAAAACCTCTGTTCACGGAGGTAACAGATAGGTTGGCATTATCTGCTGTACGCCACATCTTAATCAGTAGAGTTTTACGGATAACGATGTACTTGATTTTCCCTTTATAACAGTAACACCCATCAAAGAGACAGACATGGAGCTTTCAATCAAATACTGACCCGTTTGTTCCTTACATTAGTACACTTACAAAGTTTCTACTGAAGACGAACATCGTCAAGCATGTTTACACGGGCACAGATCATTTCGATAATGTCACCATTCGCAGAAGAGTCATAGCTATTATCATTTGCGCATTAGATAACATAGGATGACTTTGCAATGAGTGATTTAATAGGAAATGACCTTTGTTACTCCAAAATGGTAGGATATCCGATGATTGCCATTTGTGGTACTTTGAGTAAATCTTCCGACATGTTAGAACTGGAAAGTAGTGAGATCCTTATATTAGTAATCCTCTTACCGCCCGGGCTGAGGGAATGGTATGAGGCTGTCATGCCGATAACGTAATAAATAGCATGGTACATTACTTTAACTCTGATCTTTCGTGTACTTATGGGCTTGTCTGAATCAATATGTTCGGCTTTAATGTTTCATATGCATTACCCTTGAACCAATAAGCCAAAACCGTTAATCACACAAGATTTGCAATATCCATCCTTGACTGTTCATCATGATTATATCAGTCTGTTAATATTGATACAATGTTTCCATCTTGTAGAAATAATTCCACAGCAGTTTCGAGTGTGAGGGCCTTGGAATTATGCGTTGGAACTGGGAAGTACTCCTATAGGGTGTGATAGGGTGTGATTAATAATTTGATTGGTTTTTCCTTACTCAGTATTTGCACGTATTGTTCACACCTCGCCATGCAGATATGTTTGGTTACAAATACCGATATGACCATCATTTATCCACGTCTGGCCCTTCATAGAAGTTTGGACGTTATGTTTTGCAAAATACTTTTCTGGCAACGCCTCGGGGGCATTTCTTAACAAGCTTACAATGTGGCAAGACAAGAGTGAATACTAGTATGCCATTGTAGCTGACAGGGAAGGGGAATGGTTTCCTGTTGTGCAAAGGATGATTTCCGTACTTCTTTAAAGGCCACTCTCATTGTTAAGTTTTACAATTTGATAAAAATACTCCAAACATTGAAGACTAGTGTGGACTGAAACCACTTCAGACAAGACAAACACGTCGACGTGGCCACTACGACGACATGGGCGTACATGTCTTTGACAGTCAAATCCCATCTGATACACGGCCACAAATGAGGCAGAAAGAACGACTATTGTCGTCTCTACACAAGACTCACAAAAGTTTTCTTTGCGTACTTACTGCACTTCAGTGTGGTAATGGATTTCATTGATATCTGATGTGTATTTAGATCTGGCTCACTGGATTTCAATTCTTTGTGTGGAATGTTCAAATAAGTCCTATCGAACGCTTTCGCCTGCCTCGGTAAAAGAACTACAAGTTGAATAGGTTCAACTGCGACCTGTTAAAAATTTGACTATAGCTCCTGGATAATAGGGAACTGTTTTATTTTTGCGTTATCGAGAGGCTAGAAGGGTCCCAAGGGACATATCTGAATGTGTACGCAAGATTGTAATTAAAGTTTCAAAGTATGTACCATGTACAATATACATGTAATATGTCAACGCCAGAGAGAGAAATGCGCTGACTAACGTGTTGATGAATATGACAGCATCAGCGATGTGTACGTGTCGACTTCATTATGACCATTGCAAAGGATCTCTATCTAACCCTGTATTTATTTACGGTATAACGGCCTCTCTCGGACGTAACGGATCAGATTCACAAGCACAGGTCAGAAATCAATGCTGGAAGGTATGTGCTGATCTAATCAGTGTTGAGGCAGCTTATGTACGTCAGCAGGACTCTTAATGATGCCCCAAGGATCCGGAGAACCTTGGGTACGTTATCAAAGAACCCCTGACATTTGTCGATAAGTTGGGCTCCGCCCGATGTGCTCCATTTAAACCATCGGCACCATCACATGCAATTGTCATCTCTCGTTTTAGGGTATGGTGTGATATGGTGTGGGCGTAGCCCAGCCCAGTGCAGTATGATATTATAGTGTGGTGTGATATTTTGGGATGCGGTGTGGTGTGTGATGTTGTATGCCATATGGTGTGATGCGGTAGGGTATTTTCGCACGAGGGAAGGAAAAATCTGACATGAAGGTTTTCCGAGTGTAGGTACTTCGACAGAAAAGGTATTAAAACAGTCCATTAACATATTCGTTCCGAAGATGTCATCAGTTAGATTTTAGCTTCCTTCACACCGACAAGCAAGTGGTATTTTATTACATTGTATTATTTTTTGCCTGTAATCGGCCATTACTGTGTCATCGGATGAATGTAGCCTCACCAGGCTTTCCTAAAGAGCTAATGGATACAATGGAGTAGAATTCGGCAAAAAGGACACTAAATCCGCGATAAAGGCATCATAAATTGCACTGGAAACTGTACGGTGGACAAGCTCCCCTAGAAAATTATCCTCACCATTTGGCTGAATTTCACTATTTTTCAGCCAATTCAACGTCGTTAGTCTGGTGGAGACTAGGATAAATGGCATGATCAGCTTACAGACATTTTGCTGTGTTCCTTTGTGTGGTACGCAGCATGATGAAGCACTTAAAAGCCTCCCGTGTAAATGCTCCTAAATCCTTACTTACCGGGGTGTTTTCTAATCTGGCCTGCATTGGAAGTGTTTCATTCATGAAGTATTCATGGAAAAGAAAATATGAAAAAAAACATCAAAGTGTGCAAGTGAAATAATATCATCATAAGAACATATACTATTCGTCATACTATTTATCATCATCATTCCAGGGTGATCTTCGTAAGTCCAAGGAGGACCCCCCCCCCATGCACTCCATCTCTCTCTGTCTCGTGCCAGGTACTAGTAGTAGTAACGTTATTTCCAGGCGCGATGCAAGCTCGCGTTTGACAGATTACCAACCACCCACACTCGTACAATTACGTGTCGAAATTGTGACTCGGGTCACATCCTCTCGACTGTGGAAAATGGCATGGATCTTTATACCGAGATCTGTTATTATGGCGAATGAAGCAGCAATTTTGAACGGCGTCGGTTTTAGTAAAAAAAAAAGCAACTTGTATCTGCTTTGAAATAAATTACCACGTGTTTCTTTACTTTGCATTCTCCTTTATTTCACCTGCCCAGTTTTAGATATTGTGATGAATTGGCTTGCTGTAAAGTGACACTTCTATTTAGGTATTCTTTACAAGTAGTCTTTGACCCAGCAAGGGACTAAAACAATCAGCTAGTCTCTTCTATTTACTCTGAAGACCTCCATCGCATAGCAAAAACACAGCTCTTTACATGTGCCATTGACCTTGTCCTTGGTTTGATGCAAACCATTCACTCGAGAGTTCTAGAATTGCGCGCTAACATAATCCAGCTGAAACCCAACACATTGTACACCTACTTTGGCTGATCCTGCGTACTGCGTCAGTGTTGCAGTGTGCCTTGCAGTGCGCAAAAGAATGTTCTAACATTTGTAGCTCATTTATGCTTCATCCCACCATCTTATCCTTCACAAAGGATGCCGAAGATGCTGTGTTCATTTCCAGGTATAGTATATGTATAGTTAGTAAATATCTATATGCAGAGATAAAACAGCTGCGCAGTTGGTGTCTCTCTCTATATATATAACAATGACTATTGTTATACATGGCCACCAGGACGAAATCATTGCTCTCAAAATGCGTAGACCTCATACATGCCATGAGCCATGTCAGCAAATATCAAACTTCAGAAATGGCTGCGCAATGCATTATTTAGACGGATGGAATGCTTTGCCATGCAATATCTAGCAGAAGAGAAACCAAAGCGTTTTTCCAATACGTAACTTGAATTCGGAAGTCTGAAAACGTCTGTAAAAGAACTTGATAGTTTGTAGTTGGCGATGTAGGTTCACTATAAATACTAGTGATTCCACCCCCCTTTGTTCGAAGGGATTGCGCACGTTTTGGCAAACCTGGAAGGCCGGTGAAGACCGGTGATAGCGACACCCTGCCTCCTTCAATCCAACCTAAAGCTTAGCTTCCGTTTCCCCCCGTCCAGCCAGTTCCACAGTTGGCAATGTGTGGTCACGGAGATCCAGTACTACTGCATGCCATCAGGTCTGATAAGGGAATTTTTCAAACGCTGTTCGCGGGCGGTTTGTCTTTTATCTTCAGGTTTGATGTAGAACGTTGTGACAATGTCAAGGTCGTATTTGCGGTACAATACCTGATCAGTTGACCATTATTACAAATTATACACGAAGAATAGGCTTCCCTATTACATGTATTTCGAATTTTGATGCTTTTTCATAATTTGTGTGCAAAGTCATACCCAGCGGTATGTAAACCGTTACGATGTTTATACTCGGTACTGTACACCTAGCTGCTTTGTTACGCGGTTATACCGGCTATACCTATTAAGGGTTAGGATTTTTTAATTGCAGAGCCGCTGCTAAAGATTTAAAAAAATAGAACCTAAGAATTATTTCCAATAATCGATACGCAGTTTTAAATTTTGTATGGGAGAAGCATTCAGTTTACCTGTGCATATTCATAATCTCGCTGGAGTGATGGGGAACAGGGGAATAGTTTTGTAGGCCAAGCGCAAAAGCCTCAAGGTGAGTTTTTCAGCGCCTTCCGGAGAGCTTTCTATTCCCCGGGATCTCACGTGTTCTGCCAAGGTGGCAAGGCTGGTGCGTTTCCGCTGGGTGCAGGTGTACTGCGCGGCTGCCAAGTGCTGCAGGTGCGCTGTGAACCCGAGCTCACACCAGATGTCGGCTTGGCTAGCTCAGAGGCACTGACGTACGTGGACGTACATGGACTCCCACAGCATTTCAGGGACGAACGCAAACTTAATGCAAAAGTTTGTGTGATGTTTGTTTTTTCGCTGCTTCTACTTCTGATTTGATTATTTGGACTGGGTTTTGGTGAACACGTCTGATAGATTGAGCCCTGTCATCATGGAGTGCCAATTTCATCCGTTGGGAAAAAAGAAGGTCGCTATATTCACGCAAGCTCGCTCGTTCGAGCTCACTCACTCAGTTTGCTCGGGGGAGCACGTTGCCTGGCGCTCCTCATCTAAAATTACATATACTGGCCTGCATCCCTGTTGTAGGTAATGCTCTGATAAGTCATATTCAGCCTGAGTTGGCCGAACCTGGCCGACAGCAGGCTGCATATCGTCGTTTGAATTGATTTCGCACGGAGACTTAACACAAAGTGTACGAGGGGTGGGTGAAGCACAGACTCTTTATGTTCTCCAAATACCACTAGGCATTACACAAATTAAAGCACGCAATACGGTGATAGATTATCCAACAGAAAATATCTGATTTATGTAGATGGGGTCACCAGACGTACATTGTTAACAAATTATTCCTTGTCTAGTGCGATGGCTGTTCCATAGTCCTGGGCCTGTAATTCAATTTGATGGCCACATGTATTGAACGGGCACACGCACACTTGCACCGTGCATGTGTCTCCCGTCTTCGTGTGTGATAATTTATGTCCACAGTTATAATGAAGATGTCACCGTGCTAAGAGGGCGGGTCTGGGGATATATGTATGGGCCTAATCGGGGGCAGGCAAGTGTGGCGAGCTGTCCCAACACTTGCCCTACCGGGCGAACCTTCCGTAAGGGTGACAGTAGTCATTTATATTTCATGACGAAGGTTGATATGTGTGCACAGGAACACTTGTCATGGTGATTATGTTTTGCCAACGCCAAGACATGATTCTTAAATTCTGCGGGCTGGGAAAGCGCGTTTATTGAGGCCGAGAACACGAGGAAGGTAGGAATACCCTACCGCGCTCGGTCGCTTTTGACGTCACCTGCTTAGATACAACTCGGGTGGGTTACACGCCGAGACAAAGGTACACGGTTGCTAGGTGACTCTAATTGCTGCTTATTTGCACAGACTTCATTGAAGGGTGATTATATTCGGATGTGAACGCCGTGCGTAGTGGGCCACAGAACGCTGCGACCAGTTAGAGATTGACGTGTTGAGAAGAGGCCATCCTGCTAGCATTATTGCAGAAGTACGATCGCCTTGTGCAGTGACGGAAGACGCGGACTGTGTACGGCGGGGTTTGTCTGCACGGCGTGCTGCATGGTGGAGCGTGACTGGCACCGCGACATGGGAAAGGTGCGCTGGGCGTAACTTCATGGCAGAGGGAACAACCTAGACTGTTGGTAGCAACAGGACAGTGTCAGATCGATCCTAGAACTGCAGAGTCTACAAAGTGACCTGTAGTCTCTCTCGCTCACGAAGCTGCGTGCCGAGAGCCTGTGTTGTACCTGTCACTGCGGTCGCGCCGTGGGAGTAGGAGGGGCAAACAGAGCAGGTGAGCCGGACAGGTTGCTCAGCACGAACTTACGCCACTGTAGTGGGCAATACCTCACACACACAGCAGAGAAACGTCCCTTCCTGAGACGTCATTACAAACGATACGTTTGTACAGTGTTTAGGAGAAGGAGTGGGCTGTATTAGAGCTTTAACAGAACAGATTTTTTCAATCGGTAGCTGATCCTTGTGCCTGAGCTTTTGGCGGCCCAGTGCACGGTGCCCACTGCCAGTAACATGTTCAGCTTTACAGTCATGTCGTCTGCATTTATATATCCAATATCTCCAACAGTACGTGCATGCCCGCCCAGTGTCCTCTTAAACATCACGCTTCCGGGTCAAATATTACAGGCACATCATTTTAGTAGATTGTTCGGAAAATCATTGGAACAGAGCCGGTTTTTATTACCGTGCACACCGGTGCGTCAGCTGCGATGTTGGCGGTGGGACCTCCCGATGGTTTACAATGGTAATGGTTTTAGCGGTTTCTTGTGTAAAGAACCTTTGTCTTCTTGTGGCCATCAAATACACGATTGGAAAATTGGACAGAGACCGAGCTGTTGACCTTCTGGATACCATATCATCCTTCATAGCAATTCTCTTTAAATGTCCGGTGAAATATATGACCCTCTCTACTCCATCACCAACCTTGCAAAGAAATCTAAAAAAACATTAGGTGACAGTAGGGATAAACCAATTACAGCATTAGACTTTCATAAGCTCAGTTTGGGGTGTACACTTATGCAAGTCATAATTTTGTGATACACAAATGAAATGGACGGATATGTCCGTAATGCCTGCGAAGTGGTCATGTTTGGCATTTAAAAAGCATAGATAACCATACATATTTGCATTTATTCGTTCCTGATGTCATCTTAACAAAATGATGATGTTTTTGGTCGAAAATTTGGCTAGCGACGTGCATTTCCCTGCTAGCATTCCTCCCACCGCTTCGCCACAGTATTGTTGTGCAGATGGAAACATCAATTGACTGCGGCAGAAACCTTCTCTCCCGTTCAACCTCACAC